>NC_090646.1:640695394-640972894 GCF_040937935.1 Hyperolius riggenbachi | reverse complement strand
TAGAAGGAGTGCCAGTGCTCTGAAAGTATGTGATAACTCCAAACCATAATAGCAGAAAGTTTTGAATGCAGGATTAGCATCTTTATCACCTAAAGTGGTCCTGAACTCATGCACAGGACTGAAGAAATACATAGAGAAAAGCACCCTATATGTATTTAGAGAGTTTACCCTGTGTAATTCCCCCTCATTTGTGTCTAATTACTAGTTGTAATTTGATCTCTCCTCTGTGTCACATGACTGCCCATGGCAGATACGCAGATAAGCCCATTTGAAAGCACAGGCTGCAAAAAATATGTCTGCTTCCATGAATCAGGAAGTAGAAAATGTGCGGATTTATTGTAGGATTTGTATCAGGTGTAACAAAGAAATGTTTTTGTTTAAAGGTCATTATGCTGTTGTTGTGTATATTTTAGAGCAGAGAGGAGTTCTGAGTTCAGGTCCACTTTAATACACTCAGACCAGTTGCTGTTGAAATTTGATTTTTATGGTGACAATCCTGCTTTAAGGAGGAACAAGTAGTAGGAACAAGGCAGATTGATGTTAAAAATGCAAAGGAAAATGGTTTTAAACTCAGAAAATAACAGTTTAAAAAAACATTTTTCCTTTGCATTTTTGACCACTTAAGTCTGTCTGGATGGATATATCCATCCAGATAGACTGTGCTGCTGCTGCTGCTTCGCGCGCGCTCCCGCCGCCTGCCGTTAGCCCCCGATCAGTGAATGGGAATATAGTTCCCATTCATCGATCAAAGTCCCCCGCAGAAAAACCGACTATCTCTTATTAGAGGCCGTGGTCTGTCTGCAAAAAAAAAAAAGTTTCCCGTCCTCTTTCTATTTCCTGGAAGTGAAATTGTTTGCTTCCAGGACTTTTTGACTGTGGCCATCTTGTGGCCAAATAGTAAACTATACCCACATACATTTTTTTATTAACTAATTACATTATATTACATTTAAAATTAGCTGTTTACCTCCCGCACCAAAAATTACCCTAATACATTTTTTAATTTAAAAAATTACAATTAAAAAAAAAAAAACATAAATAGTTACCTAAGGGTTTGAACTTTTTAAATATGTATGTCAAGAGAGTATATTATTATATATTTTTTTAATTATAAGCTTGTATTTACAAGCTTATAATTAAAAAAAAAATATAATAATGATGGACGCAAATTGAAAAAATGCACCTTTATTTCTAAATAAAATATCGGCGCCATAAATTGTGATAGGGACATCATTTAAACTGTGTAATAACCGGGACAAATGGGCAAATAAAATACATGAGTTTTAATTACGGTACATGTATTAATTTTAAACTATAATGGCCAAAAACTGAGAAATAATGCATTTTTTCCATTTCTTTCTTAATCTTCCTGTTAAAATGGATTTAGAATGGGAGGTGAAAGTTGCTCGGATGCATAAGGTGAACAACACTGTAGGCTGAAGTGATTAAAATCGGTCTTTTTGAAAAATTATTGATTTATCTTTTTCCCATTGTTCTCCTTAACATACATAGCATATTGGTGGTTGGCAAGCATGAGTTGGGACACGTGCTCAGGTCAAAAAACATGTTTTCCTGAGTTAATGAAGGCTACGGTACATGAGCAACTTTTTAACAAATGCTTTGCAAAAACAATACATGTTTATGCAATGAGAAGTTTCCCTTTAGCCACACTCATGAGCAACTATATTGGAGAACATTCACACTAGGAATGGGGTGCTGAGTGAAATGTCTCAAAGACATGTTGGAATCACAGTCTTGTACTCCTTCACAGCAAACTTCGACCAGTCACCATATGAAAACTTTGGCGAAGGTACATGAAGGTATGAGACTCGCCTGCCTGAATGTCTTTTCTATATCGTCTTCCATACCTTCTACCAACAAATTATGTCTTGTGGTTCCTTGGCACGATTCACCACTCTTCTGGCCAATGTGCTTCCACTCCAAGAATTAGATGCCCCTACAATAGGCATGCCATCTTGCAGAAGAAGTTCAACAGCCAAAGGAGCAGAGCAGACTGACCCTGACAGTGTTTTTTTGAAAGCAGTCATGGCAATGAATCTGCGGTCTTCATCTTTCGAATCCTTCATCACCTTCCTACCCTCCACTGCCATCTCCAACCCATCATTACATTTTCTGCCTGTTCATAAAACGTTCATCATCTTTAGTATCACACACATATCTCAGAAGCTCCTGGTGTATTCTCTTTAGGTTAAGCAAAGTCTAAGCACCTATTTCAAATAGCAAGGTGGATCAATTGCAGCATTTATCTAGCCTTAAGCTGTGTACACACATACATTGGTTCTTCTCGGTAGAAGCGACTCTGGCTGCTTTGAGACCAGAGCCGTCTGTGCCCTTTTTAGGACAGGAGCCAATGTAGTCAGAAGCCAATGGAATCCCGATAGCCGAGGTAATTCCAATATGCAGAAGCTCTGCTGTCAACTTGAAAGCAGAGCAGGCGGGTGAAGCAAGGCAAACATCGGAGGGAACGGCGAGAGTGAAGAGACCGTGCGGAGGGGATGATTGAAATCTATGCTCTGGCAGGAATAACTGGACGTAAACAGGGTGTAGAGTTCAATCATCAAGGTCCGATAGAGGTCAATGTTGTAATTAGAGTCGGATTTACCATAAGATACTGTAGGCATGGGCCTACTGGCGCCTGATGATAGAAAGGCGGCTTACTTCCCTCCCCTAGTGTCTCCCTCCCCCCTTCCCTATGCAGAGTACTGAGCAGAGCGTAAATGAGAGGTTACGCTAACTGCTCTCGGCATTCCACTAATGAGATCCCCCTTCAGTTGGCTGCACTACTATCTACTTAATAGTGAGGGTACCTCTGGCAATCTAATGCCAATGGCCTCAATTCACTAATATCATGCTGAAGATAAAAAGGCAAGAGAAAACTTACCTCCACACAGTGAGAGAGTTATCTTATCTCTTCATTCTTTAAGTTACCTCCTCTGTGGTTAAGTTACCTCCCCTGTAGTTATTTTCACACACACATTTAATGAACAGCCTGTCTAGAATTCTGGAGTTATTTTAAGGATCGAAGAGTTAACTTAAAGACAGAAGAGTTAACTTTAGGTTTGTCTGAGGTAAAATGTTTTTTGAATACTACATGCCTTATTACCATGGTGATAACTATAGAAACGTTATTAAAGACAGGAGATAAGCTTAGTGAATTGAGGCCATTAAAGTGAACCTCTGGACTAAAAATCTACTCAGCAGAACTGAAAAGGCTTGGTGTTTCTTTAACAGTTTCACAGCATCAAAACTTTGTTTTTCTTACCAAAGCATCCTTTTTTGCTGTATTTTTATCTAAGCTCCACCCATCAAAGAAAAAAAGCCCGGGCTTTTTTCCCTGATGCTGTGCAGAGCATGATGGGATTTCCTATGCTGTTATTCACGTTGCTTAGCAAATGGGAGGGGTGATCAGGACACAGGACAGTTGGAACTGTGTATCATACTCCCTGTCACCTCATTACAACCAAAAAGATGGCTGCCATCATGAAATCAAACATTTGCCTGTTCTTTTAAAACAGGGTGGGTAAGAGATTATATTACCTATTTATTTTAAATAACATAAGTAATGTAACTTAATGAAAGTATGTTTGTTTAGGCTGAAGTTCCTCTTTAAGTTAAGGTGAGATCTTTAAAGTTAACTATTCAATACTTAAAATAATTCCAGAATTCTAATTTGAAAGACAGGCTGTTAATTAACTGTGTGTAAAAATAACTACAGAGGAGGTAACTTAACTACAGAGGAGGTAACTTAACTACAGAGGATGTAACTTAACTACAGAGGATGTAACTTAACTACAGGGGAGGCAACTTAACTACAGAGGAGGTAAATGAAGGAATGAAGAGATAAGATAACTCTCTATTATCTCCGGCATAATCTTAGTGAATTGAGGTCATTGAGTTCAGGCAGTACAGTGGTCATCACTTACTGAGCCCTACCCAACAAGATCTGGAGTTTGGTAACAGTATAATTTATTAATGCTTAAGCAGCTGATTTCCTTTAAATATGACACTTTTAATCAGTGACTTCCCGGTAACTGTACACTAAAATCTGCTGAAATATGTTATGTTCAAGTATGCTCCCCGCAGAGACTTTGTCAACTACTTCTCAGCCAGAAAATAAGGGAAAAAAACATCTTGGCTGTTCAAAATAATACCACTGATTTTCATAACATGTCACTTCATACTAGGGATTTCATTTCACATTAACACTTTATTAGTAAATCTATACCACTGGAACACAGTAACATGGGACTCTGCTATATCAGTGTGGTATAGTCATTCGCAGGTGGCCCGGTCAGAGTTTCGGTCTTGAGGGGAAGGGGATGAATGGAGAGAGTGCCAGGGTTTTGCAGGGGGTGCGGCAAGCTTAATTTTTCTTGGGGGGGGGGTGTAGTTCTAAGTATGGCATGACTACAACTTCTGGGGGCCCCCGCAAAACTTTAATGGGGCCTCCCCCAATGTTCCCACCCCTTTCCTAGCCTCTCCTTGGTACCCTTCATGGCCTTGGCGCCCATCTCACACGGGTCACTAGATTGGCCATCATGAACTTCACACCCATAATAAGTGTAGCCACGAAAATGCCGTAGACCGGCTTCACACTGCAGATTGGCGGTGCGGCCCGGGGCTGAAATGCCAAAAACAGGCACTCAGGGTTTACTGACTTAGTACGCTGTAATCCCCGTCTGGCATCCGGCCAAGCAGGAAGTGACGCTCTCTTCCTGTTGGGAAATCAATGACATGTGCTAAAATACTCTTCTGCGCACGCACGGTGCTAAAAACTGCTGCGCTTTTCTTTAAATACACACGCATTACCATAGACTTACATGGCTTCTGGTCTTACGCCGAAGGAGCTGCATGGTAACATAGGTTTGGCCGCGTGTTAGGGAACTTCCGGCGCAGCGTACTACCCTATAGACTTTCGTTAGGCTGCAATGGGGTGCACTAAATTTAGCACAGCCTAAGTGTGAAAGGGCCCTGATCAGAAGTATAGTCTCCTGTACCGGAGGAAGGGAAAGTTAGTAGTTGCCCCCCCCCCCCTCCCTCCAACAACTCTGGGCCTCCCTGTATTTGCAGGTGCTGCTGCCCTCTAGTTACACCCCTGCTGCCAACATTACTTACCACTGGCAACACAGAATATCTCTAGGTCCAATCAATGGCCAGGTCCCACAGGGATGGAAAAGTTTTCAAGTCTTGTGTCTGAAGTGGTTAATGTATTGCATATACTATGTGCCCACACAGGACAGTTTCCATGCAGGGTTTAAGGAAAAGTTCCACAACAATTCAGCTGAAATATGCTCTTCTGTTTGGCCATGAGAAAATTACTCAACTGTCCAAACTGTGGATGCAGCAAAGCGAGAAGCTGCAGACTATACACAGGCAGCGTGTGGAAAGGTATACAGCCCCAAGTCAAGGTGTCTGCTCACATGGTTAACTGCACTCTAAGGAAACCATTGTCTAGCTCTACTCCCAGTGGAATTCATAACACAAAAGTATTTACACTGGAGCGCAGCTCTGGCTGACCAGCGACTCTCCAGCTGTTGTGATCTGCAGGTCCTCCAGCTGGTGGGGTATGCCGGGGCCTGGCCATCCATAACAGCTCGAGGAGCACCGGGATATTTTACTTTACTTCTTGTGTATTCCCAAAGGAATAACATTGGTTAATAGTGAGCAAAACACCTCATTACCGAAATCTGCAAAACTGAAACAAAACTTTATTTTACTTTAAAAAAGTGCCTTTATAGGGGTTGAAGGCAAAGTATAGGATTTGGGCAGTCCCAAAAAATGTTATGTTTTAATTAAAGCTGTTTTTAAAAATTGACTGTCGTAGACGTGAAGATAAGTCCACCTCTATCTCCATTTTTAACCGTATTTTAGTGTATCTTTTTCTGTTGGCACCTCTGTTTACCAATATTTGTTCAAAAGATATTTTGAGCTACACATAGTAGGTATGCTATGTACGATAGATATGCTTCTTAATTAAAGCCACACTTCAAGCACAAACGATTAATAAGATCTATGTACTGTAGGCAGTGAGCTGAGAAACAGGCCACTACCTGCACCACAGACGGACTAATTTATAGGCTGCAGTCTGCTCATAGAGACTCGGTCTGTGCCTTCCCCTTGTAAACTGAACAGCAGGTTGATGCAATCTAGGCATAAGAAACTGCCCCTCCCACAGATTTTAAGCCTGACTTCCTCAAATCACTTCTGGTCATGTGATCAAAATGTTAAAGCAGCCCCAGTCTCAACCAACACCTAAGGATAGGGAGCTCAGACCTGAACAACTCAGACTGTGTGCGCAGCCTGGGAGTACTGATTGATGGGAAATTAAGCTTCAGGAATCAAATCTCAGCTGTTGTGAAACATTCCTTCTTTCATCTAAGGAATACTGCAAGGATTAAACACCTAATTCCTTCAGAGGCTCTTCCAACCCTAGTTCATGCCTTCGTCACTTCAAGGTTAGACTACTGCAACGTCCTCTACACAGGCCTGCATAAGAAAGACTTACGCCGCCTGCAATAAGTACAGAATGCCGCCGCAAGGCTGTTAACGAGCCAACCCCGCCATTGCCACATAACACCAACCCTGAGCTCACTCCACTGGCTACTGATGAAATGGAGAATTCTGTTTAACATTGGCTTACTGACATTCAAATCCTTGCACAATCTGGGCCCTGGATACCTGAAGGACTTGTTGCAACTGCATCACACCCCCCAAAATCTTAGATCAAAAGGACGTAACACCTTGGTCACCCCCAGAGTCCACCTCAAAACCTTTGGAGACAGAGCCTTTTGTCATGCTGCCCCTACACTTTGGAACTCCCTGCCACACCCAATCAGGACAGCTCCATACCTGGAAGCATTTAAGTCTAAACTGAAAACCTACCTCTTCAGTCTGGCATTCATGAACATCTGACTATCTCCTCTGTAACACAACCCAGCCTGCAACCCTTATTAATCTGAGACACAACTATGCGCTTTGAGTCCTATGGGAGAAAAGCGCTTTACAAATGTTATTGTATTGTATTGTATTAATACAAGATTTCTATCTGCGGATACCTCATCCCACACACACTCACACACACACACTCAGACGCTTAAACGCTGTAATTACTGAGCTGCTAGAGGCTAATTTTAGATCTTTGCATGAAAGTAGACTCCTGTATAAGCTGAGATATGATGTCATCTGTGATTTATGGAAGTACCTGGGTGGCCTTAAAGTGAACCTGAGGTGATGTAACATTTAACAACAAAAATGTGTAGTAAAAAAAAAAGTTGTATATTTCAAAGACAATTGTGTTTGTATCTCTGAAGCGTTGTAACTTGAGACATTTGTAAGTACATCTAAATCTTGGTACACACTTTTAATTAGGATTGGCCAATCACTGACCAATTTTAAAAACAAGGAACACCAACAGCCCCAATAGTGTAATATGTACTGGTAAATGGTTACTAGATAGAGTAAATATTAATACTCACAAACCAGGGTTACCATTAGGAAACCACTGTAAAGGCAGGTGGGGAGATTTTCCTGACCCCACTCAGGAATAAGAAGTCGCTCTCTGTAGATGAGAAAAAGGGGTTCAACCCTCCACCCAGGGTGGACTCAATATTATGCAGGAGAACAGAGGCGCCAAGAGGATAAAAGGAAGCTAAATGAGCTTAAAAACCAAATTCTTGGTAAATAGAGGAGGTAGTGGTGGACTTACCTCCTCCAAGTAGACACACAACGACTGTAGTAAAGACAGTCAATATATTTTATTTGTGAACTCCAAATATGCAACGCGTTTCGCAGGTTTGATCCTGCTTCATCAGGCAATAACAATGGAGCAATAGCATATGTGGTCAGTAGAAGAGCCAGTCACAGGCAGCCCCAGAGGATATACTGGGTATGTGCAGCGCACAGTGGCATAGCTAAGGAGCTATATGTGCGAGTTTTACATGCCAGCCCCTCCCCAAGCACTCTATACATAACAATTGATAAGGCACATTAAAAACTGCAAAGAACAACCACAGTGTCAGAGGTGCACGAAGGGATGGGGAAGAGCTTATTAATGACTATTATAATTCTAAGCATTTGTAGAAGTGATCATTCCAAGCACAGGACCAATAAAGAGATAATACTGCAGCTGAGGAAGGGCCCCAGCAGGGGCGTAGCAATAGGGGTTGCAGAGGTTGCGACCGCATCGGGGTAATTATTAACAAACTGTTCCCCATCCCCGTCTTGCACCTCTCACACTGTAGTTGCCATTGGCAGGTTTTGGTGCGCCGTATCAATTGTTATGTATAGAGTGCTTGGGGACCCCATTGTAAACTTGCATCGGGGCCCCCAGCTCCTTAGCTACGCCACTGGGCCCCAGTGAGACCTCTGCAACCCCTAAAGTTATGCCACTGGCAGCGCAGTATGTCCAGGTCAAAGGGCGCTGACCAGGAAGCACAGAACGGGAGGCATAGCAGGCAAACAGAGAAAAACGCCAAGCAACGGTAGGTGGGATGAGCCTATGCGCACCTCCCCCCGGCCCCCCCACACACACGGCATCATTTTGGCATTTTGATTAGCACTAAGGTATCCTTTAAAAGGAAAAAAAAAGCAAAATGAACACTCCCTCTAAACATTCCCTCCTTAGGCTGAAGCCTGTGTTACATTTCCACAAATCTGGTCCTCCGTTTTTGTGTGTTTTCTTGTTAATGGAGAATCAAATCACAAGAGTGAACACTGGAAAATTCCCACAATGCAAGTGATTCCCGAACAGCTGTGGAACCATCTCAGGATCATGCCTTGTCACAGCAGAGAACCTTAACAGATTGGTGTTGGTGTGGAACAAAATTCACTGGGCTGGAACATCGTAATCAGTGATATTTTGTTCTACTGCAGCCCATCGTCTATAAAAATAAAAAGGAAGATCAATCCGACAAGCGCTGAGAAGGAGATAAACAGGTCAAATGAGAAGGACCGTCTTCAGTTCACAGGAAACTAGGGTTAGTATCACACTGGGGTGCTGCATTGCTTTTGTGTTAAGGTCAGGTTTACACCTATGGTTTTCATTGCTAAGGTGTGCGATGCTCCTGCTGCATCCCACCGCAACGCCAAAAAATGACAAACATACGACGCTGAAACAGAGTACGCCCACAGGGTCATATGCATAGGCCCGCCCCCACTCAGTGACACACTCTCTGCTGGGTAGGAAGTATGTCACTGGGATTCCCCAGTGCCGCAATGCACCATGCTCCGACATTTACACGTAGTGCATCACCCATAGACTACCATTACACCAAGAATCATGTGTTAAGCTGCCTTGTGTTTCTAGAGTTGAGCCGAAACTTTCGTAATTCGGTGTTTCCTTAATTACGGACGCAAATTTTGCCGCTACGACACAAATTTGCAATTTCGTACTTGCCATACGAACCGTAATTCGGATGTCCATAAGCAAAATTTCGGTTTCGTAATTTTGTGTTTCGACGCAAAGTCGTGTTTAAAGGGAACCAGAGACAAAGCACCCTTGTGTATTTTACCATATATATCAGTAAGAACATTCGAGAAAACACTTACCATGCTCTCTGTTTCATCCTCACTGCTAAAAGTGTCTGTTATCAGCTGTGATAAGAATCCCAGACTGAGCATTCAGTCTGGCTTTGCAGGGAATAATTATAGCTGAGTCATTATAGCAGAGCCAAAAGGGGGCAGGCTTGGGCTTGAAAAGACACCAGAGAAGACAGACTCAGCTATAATCTTTCCGTAGCAAAGCTAGACTGAGTGCTCAGTCGGGGATTCTTATCAGAAGTGATAACAGTCAGATTAAACAGAGAACAATGAAACAAAGAGCAGATTAGGTGTTTACTGTCATGTTCCCACTGATTTATAAGGTAAAATACAAGAGGGTGTTTCATCTCTGGTTCTCTTTAATGCGAAATTCCGTAATTTCATGTTTTCTATAGAAGCAAAGAGTATTTTAGTTACAAAAATGGACATAATTTTGTTTCTAATAGTAATTATGCACATTTAGGTAATGACTAAACTCGGGAAATCACTCATTGATTGCAATTACTGATTGCAATGACTGATAATGCAAAGACCCCTGCACATGCTGTCGCTATAAATGTATCAGGAGGCTCTATCTGCAGCCACTTCTAAGACAGGTGCTCTTTGCCATGGTGCACTTAGCGGTCATGTTGAGACACTTGATTTTGGGCCTTGCAATGTCTGATAAATGCAAAAGTCCCTGCATGTGCTGTCGCTTTAAATGTATCAGGAGGCTCTGGACTGGATTTCGAGAACGGACGAATTTCCGAAATTCTAATTTGTTTGTGTTACATAACCGATCAGAATTACAAAAAACGATCATAATTACAAAATTCCCCATAAACATGAAATTTTGCTTAATTTCGTGAAATTCGCAAAATTTCGGTTACGGTCATAATTGTAATTTCGTGAATTACGAGAAATTTCGCGAAAGTGTAGTTAGGTCATTACGCTCATCACTATGTGTTACCCTTTTTTACCGCAGGGGACCACAAAAGCAATTAAAGAGACTCTGTAACAGCATTTTGGGCCTTATTTCTTCTACCCTATATGTTCTTATAGCTGTTCTAATGTGCTCTGTCTTACTGCAGCCTTTCCTAGCTGCACAGTGGCTGTGTTATCTCTGTTATGTGATCTAATCTTCTCTACTCTATCGGGTCTGTCGGGCTCAGGCAGTCTGGCTGGAATGTGCTGTGCTGCCTGTGATTGGATAGAAGCTATACACACCCTCTCCAGGCCCCCTTTCAACTCTGTATGACTCATACACTGAGCTACTCTCAGCCTATCACTTGCTATGTCTTTTGTTTATAAACACTGCATAAAAATGGCAATTACAAGCCAGGATTGCAGCAGGGAGTGGCAGAAACAGCACAGAGGGGTCCAAAAGAACATAATGAATAGAATGGTATGCTTTTTATTGTAAGAATCTTACAGTACAGATTCTCTTTAATGTCAATAGAGACTTTCACACTTATTGTGGTCCGTTGTGGTGTGCTGGGCAACAACAGCGTGGTGCTTGTGGTACCGCGTTGTTGTCCTTGCGTCTGGTCGGATACTTTCAGCGCACCGCAACGGACCGCAATAAATGTGAACACTTTAATTGCTTTTGCAGCCCCTTGTGGTAAAATAAGGTAACGCAATGCAGGTTTAACCTGCAAGTCTAAAAGGGGCCTATACATATAACTAATGTTAGTGTTCCAATTCAGAATAGTGAATTTGAACACCCAAATACTTCCGACGACCGCTGCTCAGCAAGTGAACAGGTTAGGACTCAGGAGGACTTCCCTGCCCTGCGTGTCATCTTCCTTTAAAGAGGACCTGTTGTGAAACTAGCATAATGAATACAATTCCTTATTTTTTTTACAATCTTTATTTATAAATGATTTAGTCAGTGTTTGCCCATTGTAAAATATTTCCTCCCCCCGATTTACATTTTGAAATTTATCACAGGTGGTGACATCTTTAGAGCTGTCAGGTTCAGCTCTGCAGAATATTTGTTTCAGAGAATTTTGAAGCCAGTACAAACTATAACTAATCTCCCAGAATGCTGTAGGAGAACTCTACATAGCTAAACAGCCAAGGCGAAGCATTACTGGGAGGACGGGGCTACATAACAATATACAGTGCAGTGTTCTCCCTAGAATTTTTTTCCAGCCGGGTGGCATGAAATAGTAGCTGGGTGGCATGAAAAAGTAGCCGGGTGGGGCGAGATGAGAGAATGCAGGGCCGGTGAGCCGATGACAGCCGGGTGGTCACCAAAACTAGCCGGGTGGAGCACCCGGCTAGAAGAGCCTGGGGAGAACACTGCAGTGATACATACTGTAGATATAGGAAGTATTCCTGGTGCTGAAACCAGGGAAATAACAGTAAAAGTGGGAATTCTGAATAATTTACTGAATTCTACTATATGTCACTACGGTGCCTATTTAAAGGGAAGGTCCAGGGAGGGTGGGTAAAAAATCAAAATCAATTTCCACTTACCTGGGGTTTCCTCCAGCCCGTGGCAGGCAGGAGGTGCCCTCGCCGCCGCTCTGCAGGCTCCCGGTGGTCTCCGGTGGCGCGCCCGACCTGGCCAGGCCGGCTGCCAGGTCGGGCTCTTCTGCACTCCAAGTCCTGATACTTCTGCGTCCCACGCCGTTCTGCGCATGCGCAGTAGAGCCCGGAGGACGTCCGATGACGTCAGAGCGCCGGCGTGGGACGCAGAAGTACCAGGACTTGGAGCACAGAAGAGCCCAACCTGGCAGCCGGCCTGGCCAGGTCGGGCGCGCCACCGGAGACCACCGGGAGCCTGCGGAGCGGCGGCGAGGGCACCTCCTGCCTGCCACGGGCTGAAGGAAGCCCCAGGTAAGTGGAAATTGATTTTGATTTTTTACCCACCCTCCCTGAACCTTCCCTTTAAGGGAAATGTATAGTGAATTAATTTATTAACTAACATTTTTAAAGGATATTTCTCCATTTTTAGGGGTACTTTTTTTCTTTATTAATTAAATTAATTAGATTCACTTTAAAAATGATTTTTTAAACAGTTTTTTTTGGGGGGTAAATATTAAATATAACAAATAAAAATGCCAGAACATTTTTAAAAAATGGAACTTGTTGGGAGACCACAGATCAGCACTAATACAAGATTTTTTTACTGAGACATGCTCAACTTGCTATCTCAACCCACAACTCTCTAGTGTGTGTACTGACCTGAAGTCTATCGATTTTGCTTTTGTAATATAAGAGGCTTCTTTACACCAACAATAAAGCAACATCATTTTCAGCTTACAAAACGTTACCAGCTGGGGGCACAAGAGAAGCACTAAATAGGAGACCTTTGCTTGTAACAATTCATGTGCTTATCATTATATTTTCTAATATATTTTGTATTTTCTTTTTATATATTAAATTTTTTAGTATATTTTGTATTATTATACACAGATACCGTATATAGCAGCGTGTAAGACGACTGGGCGTATAAGACGACCCCCCCCCCCCCCAACTTGTTCAGATATAATATAGAGATTGGGATATACTTGCCGTATAAGACTACCCCTCTTCAAATGCACACCAAATAAAAATTTAAAAAACATCGTATACTGGTGCTATGTATGAACAGATACTGGTGCTGTACCGGATGTGGTGCCCAGTATATAACAGTATACAGGTGCGCCTGCACCGCTTCACTACAGTCCTCAGCAGCGAGATCTGAGAGGCGGTAACAGGATAGGGCGTATCACCCGGCATCAAAGACACCCTGCGTATAAGACGACACCCAACTTTTCATAAGATTTTCAAGTGTAAAAAGTAGGCTTATACGCCAGAATATGCAGTAAATCATATACATAACAAAAATATATATATATTATTTTCTTGTTTATAATTTTAAATTCAAAACATAAAACATATATATATTAACAAAAATCCCCCCCCCCAAAAAAGTAAAAATAATAATAATATAAATGTAAAAGACTGATGCACCTGACTTTTTCTACTTTGACACACACTTTGCAATGTAAAAATATTGCAAATGAAATAAATGCTCTGAATCTGTCACGTTAGGAGCTGCCTACAGTCATGACTGGTAGAGACATAATTAAGAACATGAAAAAGGAACAGAGCAACTGTAGGTGTTGTCTCCAAAAATACTCCACGCTGGTATCAATGAGTCAAAACAAGCAATTATGAGACCAAAAAGGGGAAATGAGGAAACAAGCTTAGTTAAATATAGAGGCTTTTAAGGTGGCATTTAATTTTGCAGCTATGAATGTTTCTATTGCAAATGCCTACACAAAGCTGAAGCTGAGATTTCTCAAGCTAATAGGCCATGTTATAAACATGCACCGTTTGAAGTCTGCACATTTACAGAGCGGGATGCAGAATGAAATAAAAGCATTGCTATATGCTGTAAATATTGATATTGGTTTTTACTGATAGTGCAGCTTTACCACTGTTGTATCTACTGAATGGTGTTTATCTATGAAAAAATTGAAGTGGGAGGAACATGGAAAACTCTCATCTTTATTCCCTTTTAGTAATACATTAGCAGCTTCAAACTAAATTTTTCATTTGAAGACTTCTGTGTACTCTAAGGGTTCTTACACAGTAAGACGTTGCGTTTGATGCCAAGTTAAGGTCGCATAACGTGCCTCTAATGCAACACATTGAAAGACTATAACTTGGACGTTATTTAGCCCTGCGTTTGGTGCACTGTTTTCGTTGCACAGCGATAGAACAAAAACGGCGCATGCGGTAAAAAAAAGAGAAAACATTACTGAGCATGTGCAAACAGTCTAACGCAGCTAAAAACGTGTATAACGCATAGCATGCAGCACTTTCATTTAACGTGCAGCGTTAGACACCAACGTAACGTCTGCACTGTGAACAGCCCATTGATTTTTCATTGCTGTGAGTTATTTGTTGTTGTAGCGTGCGCCTGTAACGTCCCACTGTGAAAGAAGCTTAAACCTCTGCCGGAACTCAAAGATTACTAAGGATTCTATAACTCAAAGGTATCTTGTATTCTGTGCTTTATCAACTGGATTAAAGAATCATTGGAACCTGCAAGCAGTTTTCTTTGTGAGTAAGCTACAGGATCTGCCCCTATGTGAGGCCTGGAACCCACTACAAAACGCTATCGCTAATCGCAATCGCTAGCGTATTGTATGAGCGGTTTGTAAACGATTTTTCGATTTTTGGGAGCGATTTTAAAAAAGTAATTCATTTGACAATGGTTGTGTAGCGATTAGCATTTTTAATTCTGATTGGTCCTTTCAATTAATTTTCATTTTGTTACAGTGTGCAGTAATGTAAAAACGCTAGCAATATCGCTCTGTGTAGGTTTTGACTAGCAATTATGCCAGCGTTTATATACTTTACATTGCAGAAACGCTAACCGCTAACGCTCAAAAATGCTGCATGTCCTGAGTTTTGTGATTTGGTAATCGCAATCACTCCAGTGGAATTTGGCCCATCCATTAACATTAGCTGAGTGTTTAGGGAAATCGCTAGCAGTTTGAATCGCTCCCTAAACGCTCAGAAAATTGCTCTAGTGGGTTCCAGCCCTTACTCAGCAAGGAGAAACGCCATCCACACAGATTGGATCTAAGGACGCGTACCTCATGTACAACAGACACTTGTGACAGAATAGGACCTTCTTGCACATCACTGATATGTCGGTATGATATATATATATATATATATATATATATATATATATATCATACCGTATGCGGTACGGTGTGGGTACGCGTATAAGCCGTGGTACGCACTTTTCCGTCTGAAACCAAGAAAAAGTGATTGACTCGTGTATAAGCTCCCTCCACAGCATAGCCCCCTCCACAGTAGCCAGATGTGCCCCCAGCACAAGTCAGCCCCCTTCCCATAGCCTGATGTGCCCCAAGGATGATACAGCTTTGTCTCAAGACGCCACTAGATGGCGTCATAGACATAGGACACAGCGATTACCACACAGGAAGAATCCCTGATCATTGCACCACTGACACATTGCTTGCACTCTCCGCTCCACAAGCCAGGGGACACAGGGAGTGCACACTCTGCACACCATGTTGTAGGGGACGTGGGGCATAGACACAACAGGAAGTCAGCTGGCAAGAGCAGGATCACTAGTGCACTATCCTTACTCTCCTCTGCTAGTAAGAAAACCTGCTCCACCATCCGTTCTGCTCCACTGACTCATATATAAGCTGAAAGGTCATTTTTTAGCACATTTTTTATTTTTTGTGCTTAAAAATTAGGCGTATAAGCGAGTATATATATATATATATATATATATATATATATATATATATATATAAAAGCTTATCTTTCCTTTAAATGGTGAATAAGCATGTGCTTATTTATTTTCTATTTTTATTTACAATTTTAACCATGCCCTTTTCATGGCCTATGTGAGACCAAGCAGAGCAAAAAGATAAGAACAAAATCCTACTTAAAGCTAATCTCTGGATTTAGCTAACATTAGTCCAGATTACCCATCACCCCAATTTAAAAAAAGGAGAATATTGTAAATGGATGCAGCTAAAGTTTAGCGGCGTGAGCAAAGCAAGCTCCTCCTTCTGTGCAGACAGAGCTGTATTCTGTGAGGGCCCTTTTCCACCTGCAATCGCTAGCGTTCACGCTGAACGCTAGCGATTGCTGAATCGCAAAACCGGCGATTCCCCCGACGTTTGCGGCCGCGATTTTGCTATGCTATGCACTGCATAGCAAAATCGCGGCAATTATCGCTCCGCCGCGCGTTCGCGTTCCCGACAAAAGCGAATCGCGGTAGTGGAAATGACCTACCGCGATTCCTATGTTAAAAAGCAAACCGTAGCGATTGTAAAATCGCTAGCGGTTTGCGGTTTTGCGATTCAGCCAGCGCAAACGCGCTGGTGGAAAAGGGCCCTGAGGGTGCTGAGAGTGCTGCTCTCGGTCATCAATGAACATTTCACATGGATATTTAAGTATTTGTTCAGATAATTACACATGATTTTACTCTAGCTAATGGTGTGGCAGCATTAACTCTCTATGGGCTGGTGCACACCAAGCGGCTTTTTGGGCGTTTTCAGATCCGCTTGCGGCTGCGGATCTGCTTGGTCAATGTATCTCAATGGGGTGGTGCACACCAGAGCGGCAGGCGTTTTGCAGAAACGAAAAATGCCTGGGTGAGGCATTTTTTGGATTGCGGATGCGTTTCTGCCTCAATGTTAAGTATAGGAAAAACGCAAACCGCTCTGAAAAACGGCACTTCAGAGCGGTTTTGCAGGCGTTTTTGTTACAGAAGCTGTTCAGTAACAGCTTTACTGTAACAATATATGAAATCTACTATACTGAAAACCGCAGCAGCAATCCGCAAAACGCTAGCAAAACGCCTCATAAAAATAAAAAAAAGCGTTTAAAAATCTGCTAGCATTTTGCGGATCTGCTAGCGGGTTTTGGTGTGCACCAGCCCTGTATGAGTGTTTGCATTTCTGCATGGAGGCCACCTTTAAAGAGGAGCTGTCAGACATACTATCTCATATAAAAAAATATACAGTGCTGCCCATAATTATTCATACCCCTGGCAAATATTGACTTAAAGTTACTTTTATTCAACAAGCAAGTCATTTTTTGATGGGAAATGACATAGTCTCCCAAAAGATAATACAACGATGTACAAGACGCATTACTGTGGGGGAAAAAAAACATTTCTCAGCTTTTATTTACATTTGAGCAAAAAGTATCCAGTCCAAAATTATCCATACCCTTCACAAACTATCACAGTCTGTGGGAAAATCCAAAGTTCTATACCATTTCAAATAGTCCAAACTGTTCTAAAGCATGCTAATTACCCTGATTAATTGGGAACAGCTGTTTTATTCAACTCAAGATAAATAGATAGATAGATAGATAGATAGATAGATAGATAGATAGATAGATAGATACTTGCTCTACTTACATAACATATGCATTGCAATGTTCATATTTTGACTTTAGTGATTTATCTATAGTAAAAATCTTGAAGCCAATCCTGACATAATTTCCTCCCTTAGTCTGTCTGTGTATCATTGCCCACCCTCCTCCCATTCTTCAGACACTCCCACCCAGCTCTGCAGTAGAAAGTACATTGTCTCAGCATGCAAAATATTGGCCAATCAGCGAAGAGCAGTGGTGTGGGAGGGGAAAAGGAGGGAAAGAGGAAAGAGGCTTCAGCCAATCAGGCTGTATTAGTTATGTCTGAGGGGAAAGTAAAGGAGAAAAAAAGACAGCCCAGCATGCCTTGCAACTTCCTATGTGTGGCAATGTACCAAATAAGAGTAGGGGGGGGGGGGCGCTCGCCTGGCCGTGTATGTGTGTGTGGAGGGGGGCAAGCTGGAGGGGGTAGCAGGCAGGAAGGGGGGCAGCGTGCACAGCAATGGGGAGGGGGGTCGGATCCCCCCCCCCTCACCTAGGTCCCCCTCGTCCACTCTCCCCCTCAGTGTAGTAGGCCGCCGGGGAAATGATGACTCACCTCCTTCTGCGTTCCCCCCTCGTCACTTCCTGCAACACCACCCACTGTACTGTAAAGCGAACAGCATTGCAGGAAGTGATGAGAGGTGGAATGCACGCTGGAGCGCGGAAGGAGGTGAGTCATTGCTTCCCCGCCTGCTGCCTACTAGACTGACTGCGGTAATAGCTGGAGGGGGAGAGCGGGCGGGGAGACCCAGGTCCAACCCCCTCCCTGCCACAGCACCCACTTTTTGCCTGCTACCCCCTACAGGCTTCTTATACTGGGGGCAATTATACTACCTATGGGGGGATTGCATCTTTACAAGTTTGCCTCAGGTGGCAAAAAGTCTAGAACCGGCCCTGATGGGCAGGCCTTACTGGCGCAGAGTCAGCTGTACAACTGACTACGCGTTCTGTTGCTATGTGGGGGGGGGGGGCGGAGCTCTGAGGGAGAGTCATCGATAGGATGTCTCGTGGTGGGTGGGGTGAACAGAAACAACAAAGGTATCAGCCACCTGGCAGATTGCTGGCCGAGCAGCAGTTGCTGGTCAGGGGCTGCTGTACACACGTCGGATTAATAACAATTATCGGTCGCCTCAGCCAACTTTAATCTAATGTGTACGAGGCTTTTGGAAGAGTTCACAATTATCATTGCAGAAAACTTAAAAATTTTTTGCATCTGTATGCAACTTTTTGCATGCATTTTTTTCAGAGCAACTAATAAAAGTCAATGGAAATGTGTATACAATATGCAAATTTATGCTGCAAGAAATAAGGGAAGCGAAAACGCGTTTCTCCATTGACTTTCATTGGATGTGCATCCGTTTTCACACATTCGCACAATGCATGAAAATTGAAAAGTGCCTGCCTAATAGCATTAGTTTTTTTCCTTATTATTGGTTTTCTGTATGGCCAATTATAAAGCAATGCAGTTAGTTCCTGTGTCAGAGATCACCTTTGCACACAAGGGTAACTGTCCAGTTCTACTTTTTGCAAGAAAGCAGATAAAAATGGGTACAAAAGGCAACACTATCTGAGAAGTGTAGAAAACACAGCTTTCGACTCCTGCTGTTTCATGTTAATTTATGAAGTCCTGGAAGTGGGAGTGTCCTGATGACAACATTGTTGCTGGACAGATCCTTCTGCCTGCTGGAGATTTCTCCTAGTAGGTCTGAAGTATGGTACGCATGGAAGTGGGGGTGTGGAGAGCTAATTGACACCCCAAAACGCAGTAAAACATTTTTAACGTGATAGACAGATTCCAGCGATCGCCTGCATGCTGTAATCTGCTTTTAAAGTGCACTGAAACTCTGACATAACATTCAATAAAATGTGTTTTTGTACTTTTTATTATTCATACAGTTATCATATTTGCTTTTGTGCACAAGTAATACTGTCTGTCTACAAATTACAAGTTTCCAAAGTGTAGTTTTTCTTGCCATGAAAGCTGCCATTGCATTTTATTCCTGCTTTTTATTATATATCAATATCTTCTAATGAGTTGTTCTGAACTGAGTGTGTGCCTGAAGCAGAGACAGCTTCTCAGAGAGTGTTTTTTATTTGTTACACGCAATGGCCTCAACTCACTAAACTTTATCGAACACTTTATAGAACATTTGAAAATTTACCTCATGAGTAAAATCTAATTTTAAATTCACTTAGGTATTATAGATTTATTGAATGTTTTATCGATAAAATGTTCAATAAATATATAATACCTTAGTGAATTCAAAATTAGATTTTACTCATGAGGTAAATTATCAAACGTTTGATAAAGTGTTCTTAGTGAATTGAGGCCAATGTATCAACATTGGAATGTAAACAAAGCTACTGTTATCTCCAGTTTGGATGCGGATTTGCAGCTGAATAGCTAGACAAAGTGCTTTGTTTAACCATTTCAGTGATGTTTTGCTACAATTTTTTTCTGGGATAGTAGCTTTAAAGCCAATGGGTACTAGTTTAAAAATAAAAAAGTCAGATACTCACCTAAGGAGAGGGAAGGCTCGGTCCTAATGAGCCTTCCCTCTCCTCTCCCGGTGCCCTCGGTGCTGCGCTGGCTCCCCCGTACGTGCCCGCTGCCGCAGGGACTTCGGAGGTCTTCGGGAGCACTCGGGCTTCCGAAGACGGGCCGCTCCATACTACGTACGCGCGAGTGCGTCATAGAGGGCGCTCGCACATGAGTAGTATGGAGCGGCCGGTCTTCGGGAGACCGAGTGCTCCCGAAGGCTTCCGAAACCTCCCTTCAGTGGCGGAAGTGGCAGTATTTGACCGAACTGGTCGAATACTGCTACTCGGGATCCTGCGCGGGACCGGGCACCGTGAGAGGAGAGGGAAGGCTCATTAGGACCGAGCCTTCCCTCTCCTTAGGTGAGTATCTGACTTTTTTATTTTTAAACTGGTTCACATTTACTTTAAAGCTATGAGGAATATTTTAGAGCAAAGTAGAAATGCTGACTTTCAGACCACTTTAAGGTACAGTTGTCCTTTAAGCCATAGTCTTCTCTGTTAGACAAACTCGCAATTCTGAACCAAAGAAAAAACTTAAAAAGAAAAGCGAAGACGTGAGATCCAATTACAGCGTGGGAAGAAGGGGTTAATTAGGAAGAACTGGAGCCGAGAATGCAATTTACATGAACTGTACTTTTATACTTGAGGATAGAGTGGAAAAATAACCCTTTTGTATGGAAGAGAAAGCTTCTACATCCGAGGAAGAGTATATTACTGTTAAACACTATAATTTACAACACTTCCAAAAGGCTATCAATTACCAAGAAAAGTGTAAAAAAAAAAAACCCACCGTAAATTCAATAAGAAATTCAGAGCTACATTGTAACGTGTTGGTGTTTATGCAGACAGTAACGAGATATCTATAATAATCTAGCATGTGCTTCAGTCCCGATCTGCGGGAAGATCTACAATGCAAATGCAGGCGGATGAGCTGAAACTGCGTCTGATTCATGTAACATGGCTGCTTTGAAGTGGACCCATGCGTTTTACATGCGCTTAAACGCACTTGAACGCGCCTTCGTTCAGCATATTTTGCTTATTTGATGTGGCAGTTGTCAATAAAGATTTGTTTTCATTTGAAATTTTTCTCTTTTTAATTATGGGTAAAAACGCATCTCCAAAGCCCATTGCTATGCTCTTCTATGCGCTAAAACTGCGCACCCATTCACCTGCATTGCTGTGCGCTTCCCAATGCAACGCACCGAAATGCCTGCAGCACCACGTTTCTCAAACAGACAGTAACAAAGCGCACAGATGTGAACGTGGTACATTAGAATCAATGGGAAAAGCTGTACCTAGCAAAGCGCACAGCACAATTATTATTATTATTATTTATTGTATTTGTAAAGCGCCAACATATTACGCAGCGCTGCACAATAGATAAATGGGTTAACACACAAGGTAGGACATACAGAAACTGACAACAAAACAAGATCATGCAAATGATTTGATAACAATACAGAGTCATAGGTCAAAATGGAGACTGTTCTAGTCCACAAGAGGGGTGATTGTCAGTAAGATTGCATAATAAATCTGGAAACACTAGGGAGGAGGGCCCAGCCAGAGGCTTACAATCTAAAGGGTGGAGGTGGAGACAATATTCAATTCATCTGTTGAACGGGTGTCTAACAGAATGTATTATGGTGCTGGTGTAGGGGGGTATGCGAGCATGAAAAGATGAGTCTTGAAAGTTGTTTGAAGGTATTAAAGGTGGGGGCGAGTCTGATGGCTGGTGGGAGCGAGTTCCAGAGAGTGGGGGCAGCCCTAGTGAAGTCCTGCAATCTTGCATGGGACTGAGGTATGCAGAATGTGCTGTGAGAAGCGTACAGTAACGTCCCTAGCGTGAAGGAGGCCTTACACCTGGTACTGAGATGAGATGCACAGGTGTGTTGTGCATGACTGCAAACCTTGTCCTAAGATGAGGACTGCCTCTTTGTAATTGCGATTCCTGATGAAAGTCATGATATAGAAGCAGTTATTTTAAGAGATTATTGCTCTTCTTCATAAGTAACATGCACTTGCAAATGATCTACAGGCCGGTCTCGGATGAATGCCCTTCACTGCAGTCATCATGTGATCTCATTATAGAGATATGGAATCTGAAACTACCCAGATGAGACAGCCATGCAGATTGTGGAGATGGACCCGTTTTATGACTCGCAGCCTATGAGGCTTCTACCCAACACAGCATCAGCTCATTTACCTGGAAATGGAAAATCGGTGTCGGCGGATAGAAGAGAAAATGTGAAGTTATTTCAGGAGGCGTAGCGAGTGGAGGTGCAGGCCTCAGTTATCAGGTCCATATATACAGAGAGGAATGAGTCCAAAAAACCCACGGCAAGCTAGGATTGGTCAAGCTAGTCAAGCAGATATAAAAAATAGGTGGGAGATGTATAAAGTAAAGGTGGCCATAAACTTATAGATTTGCAGTAGATTCGACCATCAGATAGATTTCTGGCAGATGCCTGTCAGGTCTAATCTGACAGGAATCTATCTGACGTGCGCCACACACTAGGAACAGATTTCCAATAGATTTCAGAATGAAATCTATTGGAAATCTATTGAACATCGATCTAAATGCATTATTGGACCATTAGATCCAATGCAAATCTATGATCCAATGCAAATCTGGTAGCAGATCGACCTAGATCTTCCATCCTGTCAGATAGATCAAATTGATCGAAATTGATCGAAATCAGCCGCAAATCGATCGGCCAATCGATCGGCATTCAATTCATTCAATCGAATCGATCGATCGAAGGCTGAAATCGATCAGTGTATGGGCCCAGGGCGTTGCAGTAAGAAACCAACAAACACATAATATTTATATTGCGCTTTTCTCCTGGCGGACTCAAAGGACAAGGCGGGAAATGATGAGGGCATGGGTGAGGAGTTTGGTGGTTTGGTGGTGGCAGAGTTCAGGAAAGGGCGGATCTTGCAGATGTTACGGAGGTAGAAGTTGCAGGACTTTGTGAGGTTTTGGATGTGGGAAGTGAAGGAGAGTGCGGAGTCCAGGGTGACTCCCAGACAGCGGGCCTGAGAGGTAGGGCAAATAGTAGTGTGGTTAACAGTGACCTGCACATCTGGGAGGGTCAGGGATGGCCGGGGTGGGAAGATCATAAATTCCATTTTGTCCAGGCTTATTTTCAGGAACCTAGCAAACATCCAGCAGGAGATGGCTGATGGGCAGGAGGAGACCTTGTCCATGGTAGTGGTTGATAGGTCAGGGGTGTGGAGGTAGATCCACCACCTGCTATTTCCAGCTCAAAAATATATTCCGTATCCGTCCGTTCCTCACACAAGAGGCCACCAAAATGCTTGTACATGCCTTAATCATCTCCCGCCTAGACTACTGCAACACCCTTCTCTGTGGTCTACCACAAAACAGGCTAGCACCTCTCCAATCCCTTCTAAATTCAGCGGCCCGCCTCATTCACCTCTCCACACGCTCTTCCGATGCAATCCCACTGTGCCGTTCTCTCCACTGGTTACCCATTACCCAGAGGATCCAGTTCAAACTCCTGACTCTAACGTACAAAGCCCTCCATGAGTTGTGCCCTCCATACATCTCATCACTAATCTCAAGATATTGTCCCTCCCGCAACCTCCGCTCATCCCAAGAAATTCTCCTGGCCTCTAAGCTGATCACCTCCTCTCATGCTCGCATCCAAGACTTTACACGAGCATCATCCCTTATCTGGAACTCTCTTCCACAGCCTGTACGTCATGCTCTAAACCTGGATTTCTTCAAACGCACTCTTAAAACACACCTTTTCAGACAAGCCTATAACATCCTATAGCCCTTATTTACTTATCTGACACAATGTAATCAGAGGCAAAAGGTCACTGCCGCCTCCATCCTCCACCCCCTTACCTAGTGTGTCCCCCACTACCCATTAGATTGTAAGTTCGCAAGGGTAGGGTCCTCCTCCTAATGTTTACTGGTTTTGTCACAATATTTGTGCTGCTTGGAACTCTGTTGTACATTTTCTTAGTGTATCTATGCTCCCCTTGTCTTATTGTGCTTTGTAAAGCGCTGCGGAATATGTTGGCGCTATATAAATAAAAAATAATAATAATAATAATAGATCTGGGTGTCATCTGCATACAGATGATAGTTAAAACCCATGGAGGAGATAACCGTGCCTATGGAGGATATGTATAGGGAGAACAGTAGGGGCCAAGGACCGAGCCTTGGGGACTCCTACCGAGAGGTGGTTGGGGGTGGATGAGAACTCATTAAAGGAGGTCGTGAAGGTGCGGTTGGAGAGGTAGGATGTGAGCCAGGCAAGGGCGAAGTCATAAATTCCCATGGATTGTAGGGAGTGGAGGAGTAGGGGATGGTCCACTGTGTTAAAAGCTGCTGAAAGGTCAAGGAGGAGGAGAATAGAGTATTTGCCTTCAGCTTTAGCTAAGTATTGTTTTATATAACTGGCACAGTCTTTCATTGTCCCAGAAGCTAAAATATACGAATTACTGACCTTTTTACTATCTCTACACTACACTCAGAAGTGGTTTTCTGCCAGGAAAGAATTTTATGGATGTAACTTCTTATGAGTGAGGATTACACTATAGTGCAACTAAAAATCCTATTGAAGAGAAACTGTGACTTGCATACTTGAATGTTTAACTCTTTCAGACAGAAAAAGAGGAACACAGCCTAGTTATGTATGCTTAGCGCTGCACACACACATGTCTATCTCATCACGTCACATGTCACCTTGGGAACATTTTTAGAAAACGAAGCAGAAAGCAAAACAGGTACCATGCGCAGCAGAACTGAGGGGTTAAAATAGCTCTGACGTACAGATCGTCTTTCCGAGGACAAAACTTCAATTGTTTGAGAAGTCAGAGATTGCTAGATGTCCTAACTTGGACAAAATTCTCACCTCGTCTCATGATAGGAAGGACTTGGATGAGCCCAATCTCTGCTCTGCAGCTTCTCTGACACTCAGAGGGCGCAGAATTACACTCGGTGCTGTCATGAGAGGTCGGTTTACAGAAAGTCTTCTGATCTAGAACACAAGTTCCTTTCGCAAACCACTGATGACATAAGCCGAGCCAGAGCTGGATGTGGTCTAGCTCGCAGCCCTTGCCAATGCAAATCAGGTTTTGCTAGATATTTTCATCTGCCTGAATACATCGCTATGGCAGCCAGAATTATAACGCGTAAAGTGTCGTCCAAGAGACAAAGGAATCCTTCATAGAGACAGCTAGCAAACATATTCCCGGCTATTCGGGGCTGCCAGCTCATCACATTAATTAATGACATACTCGTTAAGTGGTTAAAGTGGTTCTGTAGTGATCCCACAAACATGAACTTGATCTTAAAGCCCATGTAATGGCAAAGCTGAAGCACAGACAGCAGCGCTAATGCTGCAAGTACAGCCCTGCCCTGCTGTGTTACTTCCCAGAAGTATGTTCAGATGGTTGGGCATGGGGCAGTGTTGCGACCTATGAAGCTGCTACGGTGACACCTACGACCCAGGGCAGGCCCGCTCATGAGGCGGGGTGAAACTTTTGCCTCAGGCGACAAACTTCTAGGGGCGGCACCCGCCCGTCCGTGGGTGCGGGGGGTCCGGCCGCCGAGCCGGAGGGGTAGAGGGCAGGACGGGGGTATTGGGCCTAGCAGTGGGGAGGGGGGTCAGACCCCCCCTCCCTCGCCTGGGTCCCCCGATCTGCACTCCCCTCGAGCTGTAAATAGGAACCAGCCGATGCCCGATAGTAAGAGTCACGGGCGGGGAGGACTCACCTTTTCCGCGTTCTAGCGTGCGCTCCACTGACGTCACTTCCTGCATCGCCGTCCACTTAGAATACAGTGGGCGGCGATGCAGGAAGTGATTTTTTTCTAAATTTGCCTCAGGCGGCAAAAAGTCTAGGGCCGGCCCTGATACCACCTTGGTTATACCCTTCTAATTAACTGGGCAAGGCTTCAGGGAGGGCCAGATTTATATTTTTTGCGCCCCTAGGCCAACTTTGTTGTTACTCCCTATCCTTTTGCAACAGCGCCCCTCCCATTCCATGTGTAGCCCCCTCTTTCACATTTAGCATCTACGTGCAGCAGAGTATCTCTTCCACGTACAACTCCCTTGAGAAACAGCTCCCCTTTTCAACATGCTGATCTCCCAATTTGCAACCTTCTCTTCTATAATCGCCAACACTTTTTCCATGTCCAGCCGCCTCTTGGGCAGCAGTCGCTCAAGGCCCGGATCATTGTGGCCTTGGCTTCATGGACCCTAATCAGGCCTTTGGCCACTCACCTGAGTGCAAAACCCGGATGTCCACTATCATAGTTTGTTTGTGTCATATGCCTTGAACAAGGAATGACAGACTACAGGGACACTTAGAGCATTGCTTGTCATCCCTGTATTAGAGTATGGAAGTATCTCAACGGGAAAGTATTAACATAAATAAGAAGCCTCATAGAATGCCAGATGAGTAGCGTTAACAATGTGAAGTGCAGTAAAATGACGCAAAGATAGTAATGCAATAAAACAGCACAAGGATTGCACAATGTACCACCTGCATAACAGTACAGCAGTGCCTCTCAAACAAAAAAGTAATTATTTTGATCAGTCCGCCCCTCCTACTACTATCAAGGAGGGTCTGTGTGGCTGATATTGTGTTGAAACCCCTCCCACGTTGTGATGTCATGACCATGGTCCTGACAGTTTGCTGTCGGTAAACAGATCACCTGGCACCACTAGCGACAAATATCAGAATGTAAATCAGGAAGAGGAAATATTTTACCATGGGCAAACTGACTAAATAATCTCTAAATTAATATTGTGAAGAAAAAAAAGACATTTTATTCATCCTGTTATTTTTACTACAGTTCTTCTTTAAAAGGAACCTGAGGTGTGAGACCTATGGGAGTTGCCCTATTTATTGCCTGTTAAACAATACCAGTTACCTGGCAGTCCTGCTGATCGTTGTGGTCAGTAGGGCCTAAACCACACACCTGAAACAAGCATGAGGCTAATCTTGTCAGATTTGTCATAGACATCTGACCTGCATGCTTGTCCGGGGTCAATGACTATAAGTATTAGAGGCAGAGGATCAGCAGGACAGCCAGGCAATGTGATTTATTTAAAAGGATATAAACATGTCAGCCTCCATATCCCTCTCCCTTTAACGCACGAGTATGCACAAGAGTTGAATCCTTTATCTGCTTGCTTGACTGTTATTTTACGCGATACCTACATGACGGATCTTATGCACCCATAACATAGAATGGTGTGTGTGAATTATGCGTGTTATGAGATAAAGTGGCTTTGTAAAACGCAGGGGCATTGTTAGGATCCTAAGAGATCACATTTGGGCACTCCAGATGAAAAATGGGTGTGGCCGTGCACCAGAATGTGGGTGTGGTCTTGGGTGGAGCAAACGTTGACTTGCCAAGCAAAATGTTGTATGAAGCACCCCTTTCCAGTAATACTAAAAAAATGCAGCATATCGCATAAATAGTCAGTGAGAATCAGATGCTAAGAGCTCTAGCATCTGATTCATTCTCAGACACTAGGCAGAGAAGCCCAGAAGAGAAGATGTTTGCAGAATCAGGAGACCAAGCGGCTGAAGGTGAGTATTGCTGCCCGCTGCCTGACTCTGCCTGGGTAACATCCAGGGCACCCCAGAATAGATCCGTGGCATGTGCCACTGATCTTTGGGGCTAGCGACATCCCTGGTGAAACGATTCTCTATTTGACAGGCATACGCAGTCACAATATTAGGAATAGGCCCCACAGAACACAGAATCTTATAAAAGACTTTGGTAAACATGAGGTTAGACAAGACAATTGTAGATACAGACAATCCAACTCATCAATTCATGCAGTTTCTCAGTTTATCCCAGTAACTTCACACAACAATACATAAACGTGGCTAACTCACAGCAGCCGAGCGGAAATCATCTGCAGCAAGACACACAACATTGCAGGGATCCTAAACATCTGCTTATTTTTCTGTGGTTGTGGGATTATCATCAGTCTCTCTACAAGTCTTTCTTATGTAACCAGGACCCCCCGGCAGGTCATATGTCTAGCACCACAGACGGCCAGTATGCCATTATCTGAAGTATCGGTCCTAGGAGGAGGTATGAGGCTAAGCAGGTCATTCCAGCCCTGTTGATTTAGCCACCAATACTTACCTATAGCATAGCCGGTGCCAGACGAAATAGTTAATTTGGGCACTGGTGGCGCTATGTTACAATGGTGCCAGGCCCAGATTTACATCACAGGAGCCTATAGGCACAGATGTCCTGGCACCTTAGACTCCGCCCTCCATGAACCTACTGGCTGGCCCAGTTGTCACTTCTCCCTAAGTTCACTTGCCCAATATAGGTAGCTACAGCTTGGTGCCCCTCATTATAAGGTAGCCAGAGCTATCCTCAGTATTAAGTAGCTAGAGGTGCCCCTAAGTATTACGGTAGGTAGCTAATGGTGCCCCTAACTGATGGGAGATACTGGAATACTGAGACCTGGGTGAGTAACCTCTCATTTACACTCCGTTTGGGACTCTGCATAGGGAGGGAGGGATGGAGGGAGGGAGGGAGGCACTTGGGGAGGGGAGTGAGCTGCCTTTCCATCACCAGGCTCCTGTACGCACGTGTCTACAGTGCCTTATGGTAAATCTGGCCCTGATGGGTGCGAATTGTAGCTATGGCAATGCATGGGGAGAAATTTGATCACCGGTGGCCCTCGATAAGATTAGGTTGCCCGGGCCTGTTAATTAGCATATTTATCAGGGAAGACAGCGGTAGTATCGGTGCGGATTGCGGTGGTGGGTGGTAGGTAAGTGTTAGGCATTGGTATCACTCAACATTGTATGGGGTGGTTAGAGATAAGGTCCGTACACACGTCGGACTGGAGGCAACGACGGGTCCGTCGTCACCTCCCGCTGGGTGGGCGTTCCAGCGACAGTCCGGCGTGTGTACAGGCTGAGCTGTATCAGTCCGCCGACAGACTGTACACACGCTGGACTGTCGCTGGAACGCCCACCCAGCGGGAGGTGACGACAGACCCGTCGTTGCCTCCAGTCCGGCGTGTGTACGGACCTTTAGGCATCGAAGGGAAAGTCTGTTAGGTTTATGCATCGGTGAATGGGGTTCATTAGGCATCAGCGGGCGGGGGGGGGGGGGGGTCAGTTAGGGTTAGGCATCAACAGAGGGTTAGTTAGGGTTAGGCGGCAAGAGGGAGAGCTCACGTAAGAGTAAAATTAGGTGAGGCTTTACAAAATTTTTGGTAAAGATTACCAATATCAGAATTACCCAGAGATTCTTAGTAGAATATCGATAAGTTTTTATTTTATAACGCTTTTTTATTGGCAGAAAAACGAATATAGCATTTACAAGTTATGGCAAATTGCCAGTTGTGAGTGGTCCGGTGTTAGTCATGGAGAGAATCCGAAGACATAACAACCAAAGTTGTTTAGGTGATGGCTTTAATGACTAACTCTACAAGATTTCTCTACAAATTGCTCAGTGACACATAAACGGCTTGCTCATTCGAGCAACAATAAAACATTCACAAATGAATCTCGTATATTCGTCTAATCAGTATCCATATGAACAGTAAAGGTGCACATCAGGCGACTTGGTGGGCAAGCGACCATCCGATTTGATTATTATAATCAAATGAAAATCGGTGCTGGCAAAATCATGCCCGATCGATGATCCGCTGAAATTGGTCGCATGTATTGATCGGTGGCTGACATGCTCGATCAGGTGCACGGCGGTAATATCGTGCGATATTGGGACGAGCAACAAAACCTCTGGCGCGGTCCTCCAATGTAAAAAGTGCCCCCCTGGTGCAGTATAGTTTACCTCGGATGTCACTCACGTGCCCACGTATACGCCGGCACGTGGGGTGGATGTATGAGGATTGCGGATGGAACTCGGAGGCGGAGCCAGTGGCAGACATAGACAGGTAAAGTATACTGCACACGGGCACATTTTACATTGGGGGTGGGGGGGCAGCACGTGGGGCAGCAAGGTGGTGGACGCAGCGTCACAAGGTCAATCCCCAAGAGATCTCATGCTGAAAGTGACCGGGTATCGGCCTGCGGTGTATGGGCAGCCGACAGACCTCTCTCTAATCAGATTCAATCAGAGAGAGATCTGTCTCTTGGTTTATCTGCCAATACAGCATCTAATGTATAGGCACCTTAAATATTTGCATAATTCATGATCCAGTTAGCATTAAAGTGAACCTCCAGACTAAAAATCGACTCAGCAGCACTGAAAAGGCCTGGTGTTTCTTTAACAGTTTCACAGCATCAGAACTTTGTTTCTCTTATGCAAGCCTCAATTTTAGCTGCACAGAAGAAAACTTTTTTCCCCTGATGCTGTGTAAAGCATGATGGGATTTCTGATGATGTTGTTCTTGTTCTGCTGTTTTGGTGCAATTTTTTTTTTTTTTACATTTTGAATTTGACATTTGAAGCCTAGTGTGTGCAGCTGGGAGGGGTTTTCAGGACACAGGACAGTTGGAACTGTGTCTCCTGCTCCCTGTCACCTCCTTTCAACCAAAAAGATGGCTGCACCCCACGACAAAGATGGCAGCCCCCATGAATCACAAACATTTGCCTGTTCTTTTAAAACAGGGTGGGTAAAAGATTGTACTACCTATCTATTCTAATTAACATAACTAATGTAACTTAATAACAGTATGTTTGTTTAGGCTGAAGTTCCCCTTTAATATCATAAACAATAACCAAAAGAAAGGCAAAAAGGAAAAGAAAAACCTACAGAAACATATGCAGGTACGCATATACATAAAAACATGGGACCCGTTGGGTCCTTGACCTTAATTTCGCATGAACCCGTACCATCAACAACTTCATCTCCCTTTCAGCTACAACTCTGGTAGCCTCAAATACCATGCCCATCTGCTTGTTTGTAGTTCACATCCCACAAATTCGACCAGTTGGCAGTGAAATGAGGGGTTCAAGAGAGGAGCGGGAGGCTCCATAACATCCAGAGACGGCTCTCTCCAAAGGCGAGTATCAAGGTTTTTTCTTGGCTTCAGTGTTACTTTAAACTGACTTTAGCACTGTTGGCGTTACATTCATTCATTTTACTTGAGTCATCCTTTAACGTTGTGGCAGAAAGGAATGCCCTTAGGCGTCCTCGCACCCCTGCCATTGGTAACAAGGGGCTAATCTGTGCCCGGGTCTGCAAGAAATTAAGCGTTAGCATGGCTTTACACCTACATAAATTGCACGCCGGTTAAATTATCACCTAATTTTCGGTTCATTTTCCAAGACCTCATTAACGCGCCGCAATTTAAAAGTCCTGATTTACTTAATTACAAATAATGGCTCTATTTTTAGGCGTGTTGTGCTGCACAGTAGCACCTATCCCATTCAGCAGGTTTGTTTGTGTTTGTATACACATGTAGCGGGATAAAACGCTGAATGATAGCGGCAGGGCTATCAGCGACGTATGTGTTCGCCGCCGAGCGGCGGTGCCCGGGTTGATAATGGCACAGATGTTGACTGGCTCAGCAGGTGTGACTGCGCGTCTTCTCAGCACCAACACGGCAACACAGCAGAGCACCCAATGCCAAGGTGACACCAAGTTACTAAATTAGCTGGGGTGGGGGGGGGGGGGGTTGAACAGAATTTTCCAGTACATAGAATAGCAATAACAACAGATAACATGTAAAAGAACATGCTAAACATACTCTAATTGAAACACAGTGCTCTGTTTTGGGGTGATTGTCAGTCCCTGACCCCTGCTACCCAAAGCACTGAAACTCAAAATCTCCTTTAACCCCAACTCCAGGCAAATTTTATGCATATTCATTTAACTAAAGTGGAACTACAATTTGGGTGCTAGAGTGTGAGTCCTATTAGTAGTGGTATTACGGTTAGGGACACACAGGGACAGATTGCTGGAATGGCCACAAAGGCCCGTGAGTTGGGCGGCAGCTGGCCAAGGGGTGGCTTGACATGTAAGAGGGTTTGGTGCATATGGAGGAAGAAGCTTCAAAAGGAATATGGAGGTTGCAAATAAGGAGTAAAATATGGAAATAGGGAGCTGCTGCCCAAGGGATCTGTACATAATTGAAGGGGGCAGCTTTACATGAATGCAATAGGGGGCTGCAAAAGGTATAGGAGAGGGATGTTGCACATAGAAAAGGAGCTGCAAGAAAATTGGCCTTGGGGCAGAAAAGTAGTTGGCTTTGGGGATAGGTAGGGGTATTATTATTTCTATTATTATTTTTTATTTATATAGCGCCAACATATTCCGCAGCGCTGTACATTGTACAAACAAATAATGGGGAACAAATATACATAAGAAATACAAGGCACTGTACAGTCATGACATTGAATAGAATAAATACAAATGCATACATAGTTGATATGTAGTTGGTACATGTGCATATGTTAAAATTACAGCAGTGTGAGAAACACTAGGAGGAGGTCCCTGCCCTTGTGAGCTTACAATCTAGAGGGTAGTGGGGAGGAAACAAAAGGGAAGGAAACACAAGGATTAGTGGGTGAGCCAGTGTGCCTTCAGTGCTGCTTATAGCAAATTATAGGCTTGTCTGAATAGGTGTGTTTTCAGAGTACGTTTGAAGGTTTCCAGACTCGTGGCATGACGAACTAGCTGAGGGAGAGAGTTCCAAAAGAAAGGGATAGCCCGTGAGAAGTCTTGGATGCGAGAGTGAGAGGAGGTGACTAGGCTGGAGGACAAAAGGGTATCCTGTGAGGAACGGAGGTCCGGGAGGGGGGGGGGGGTTAAATTTGGGCATGGATGGAGGAGGTTGGAGTGAGGAACGGATAAGATAGGCTGATAGTAGATTATCGGTAAGTTAGTAACGTGCGTTAAGCTGGCCATACGCTGGCCCGATTTGCCGCCGTTTTGACAGCAGATTTGATCACTGGGATGGAATCTGCTGCCAATCGTTCGCGCTAAACGCACCCGCCAATCCGATTTGCTCCCGAAATCGGATTTGTCCGTCGATCTCGCCGTGCGGGAAATTACCGTCGATCACCCGCGGGTAGGGAGCACGTCACTAGCGGCGGCCGATCCGATACAGGTATACATTACCTGATGCTGGCTCCCGGGCATCTTCTCCGCGCTGCACCGCTCTGTTCCTGCTTCCATCCCAGCGTACATTAACTTCCTGTGTCACTCCAGTGACCAGGAAGTTCAAATAGAGGGCGCTCTATTTGAACTTCCTGGTCACGGAGAGGCACAGTGTACGCTCGGATGCGGTGTGGGATGCTGGGATGCGGTGCAGCGCGGAGAAGAGGACCTGGAGCCTGCTTCAGCTAATGTTTCCGGGGGGTGGGGGGTAAGGGGGACAGGCTGCAGGAGCAGCTCAACAGATTGTGATCGGTTTCATGCTGAAATCGATTCACAATCTGTTTGCAGTAAAGGCAGCCATACGATCCCTCTCTGATCAGATTCAATCAGATAGGGATCTGTCAGTTGGTCGATCTAATGGCAAATCGACCAGTGTATGGCTACCTTTAGTGTAGCAAAACTCGTGTTACTCAAGTACCGCAGGTTGTGCTAATAGAATGACTCACAATACATTGATTTGGTGGAGACAGACCACTAGTTAGTACATCACGCCCTTTGTGCCTTGCACACAAAAGCTCCCTTAAGTCTTATCTCCTGCTTTCAGAGATAAAAAAACATCCTGCAGCCTTGATGCGGCTCAGCGCCCACACAGCCCAGTGACTGAAAAAGCCGCAGTAGAAAGTGAAGCTAAACCTATTTGCCCTTTCAGGCACTTTTGTTGTTTGTTTAAAAAGTTTGTTCATGCAACTTAGTACAGTATATAGCATATATATTGGGGATGAGGGGAAATGATAACTCTAATTCTGGAGACAACAACAAATAAAACGTAGACGAGAGCAGAGTATTGGTAGTTAAAAACCCAGGCTAGTGGTTAATGCCTCTGAGAGCATCAATTTTTTTATATCAAAAAGCCATCAGCCTTCTTGAAGGTCTCCGGGACAGGAAGTGAGGCATAATTTTGCCAAAAGGTGCCCTTTTGTAGCTGAATCAAAAACCTTGTAGCTGAATCAAAATCCTCGGGTATAAAAGGGCACCCTTTTGTAGCCGAATCAAAACGCGGGTGCCCTTTTCACCACCTTCCAGGCAAGATTTGCGAAAATAATATTAAAGTCTATGGAGGCGCCCTTTTTACACAGGTGGCTCAGGTGCCTTTTTCAACTGATACCCCTTTAACCTCCCCGGTGTTTAATTTCCTTGCGTTTTTTGTACCAAAAGCATTTTTAGTGCTGCCCATAGCTTTTTTTGTTTGTTTATTTTTTTTACACTTTGAATTTTTTATAGTGGATCCAATACAGACGTTTGTATTAAATAATTTTTTTTTCTTTTTTGACGCCTAATGTGATGATGCTGTGTGCGCCCGACTCCAATGGGCCCACGCAGCGTCATCAGAGGGACACGCTGGGGGACGTGATCCTCGAGGGACAGGAAACCACAAAGGAGGACGAAGAGGAGACCGTCGCGAAGAAGACAGGAATACAGACAGGAATTCGGTCGCAGGGAAGCCGAGAGTTGCTGGCGAGGGATCCCGCACGCCAGCGACAAGCCTGACTCGTCTTTACCGATTCTAGCTGGTCCAATCCAGATTTCGTCCAGATTATTTTTTATCACTGTTCAGGGACCCTGAAAGTAACTTAACCCCCTAAAAAATTCCGCCAGGAGGCACCGCAGCAGTTTTTTTTTTTCTTATATCATGTAGCGAGCCCAGGGCTCGCTACATGATAGCCGCTGCTCAGCGGTATCCCCCCGCCCGCTTCGATCGCCTTCGGCGATCTCCGATCAGGAAATCCCGTTCAAAGAACGGGATTTCCTGGAAGGCTTCCCTCGTCGCCATGGCGACAGGGCGGGATGACGTCACCGACGTCGGGACGTCATTGGGAGTCCCGATCCACCCCTCAGCGCTGCCTGGCACTGATTGGCCAGGCAGCGCACGGGGTCTGCGGGGGGGGGGGGACGCGGCGCGACGGATACCGGCGATCGAGCGCGGGACGGCGGCGATCGGTATGTTGATGCAGCTAGCAAAGTGCTAGCTGCGTGCAGAAAAGAAAAAATTAAACAAATCGGCCGAGCAGGGCCGGAGAAAACCTCCTGCGCGGCTTACCCCGCCAAGGAGGTTAAAGACAAACGGTAACCAAGAATTGAACTTTTTCTAATCCTTTTCTCAAACGGATCAGCAGGGGGCTCTGTACGGCTAATATTGTGGTGAAACCCCTCCCACAGTGTGATGTCAGGACCATGGTCCTGGCAGTTTCCTGTCTGTGAACCTCATTGCATTGTGGGAGATAACAGCTGTTTACAACTGCCAAAAAAGCAAGCAGCTTCCACTGACATCACCTGCCACCAGTAAAAATGTCAGAATGTAAATCAGGGAGAGGAAAGATTTTACAATGGGCAAGCACTGACTAAATCATTTATACAGAATTATGGTAAAAATGAAGCACTTTTTTATTACATTATTGTCACTGGAGTTCCTCTTTAATGTTCAGATTTCTAGGTTCTCTAGACTGTGACATTACCGGGTATTCTGCAGAAATGGAAACAATTACTAGTAAGAGGTGAGAGGAGTCATTAGCACATTGTTACCGTGGCTCACCAGCTCTGCAGTTTCTGCACTCGCTCAGTCGGAGGTGTAACACTCAGCTCTCTACCTGGGAGACATTCACCGACACACTACAGTGCAGCATATGGTGCTGATCATTGGGCACGTCGTGCTGAGCTCTGTATCTCTATAAATGTTACACCAAAGCAGGGGGAAGAGGGTATTGTGGAACTGGAGGCTAAACTGCTCTACAGTGGCTAGATATTGGCTATCATTCATAAAGCATTTCCGCATGCGGAAATGCTTAATACCGCTGACTTTACCGAACACTCAGCAAAATCCCCATTCATAAAGGCTCTTTCCGCATGAAAGGCTGACATTCCTGTGAAGAGCGATACATTTCCGCCTTGTGCGGAGTTTTTCTAGATGAATCTAGAAAAAGTAACAAACACGTCCATTCATAAAGATTAGAGCAAGCGGTAGGCGGAAGGAAAATACCGCTTGCTCGACAGTAGCGATAGGCGGGCGGATTACTTGTGAATGAATGGGACGGACCTCCCAAGCAGCATCAGACAGAGAGCGCACGGAGGGAATCGGGCAGCTTTTATGTTTCCGCATGTCTTCCGCCATTCTACCGTCAGCTTCCTCCAGAAAACCTCCGCACTTGTATCGCAACAGGCAACTTTTTTATGAATGACCACCCAGAAGTCTTAAGTACCGCTTGCGGAGAAGAACGGTGTTTTCCCGCACTACCGACAGCTCCTTTATGAATTATAGCCATTGTGCTGGTTAGGGTCTCTGTCTCTGACACAGGCAACCTGGGTTGAAATCTTGGCTCTTGCTGTTCAGTGAGCCAGCACCTATTCAGTAAAGAGTCAATGGGCAAGATTCCCTAACACAGCTACTGCCTATAGAACGCGTCCTAGTGGCTGCAGCTCTAGAGCTTTGAGTCCGCCAAAGGACAGGATTTGTTTACACTTATTCCAATGAACAGTGTTACCCTGCATACAAATTCAGAAGTGGAATCGCAGCCTATTAAAATCAATGGGTTGCTTCTAATTGTCATGCAAGGAAAAAAGAAAGTCTGGTGCGCTTTTTGCAGACATCACATCTGCGCATTCGCATGGCTATTGGATTTGGATGCAATTTCGTATCATCCACGCTGCCCAGCAGAGAGATTATTTACATCTATTCAAAGTTTGTTTACAAGTTTGTAGCTTTTTTTTTCTCCTGGTCATTAGTGTTGCTAACACGAGTCTGAGACAGGCATCAGTCTGTTGGGAGTTTGTCTACAAGTGTGTACAGAAAACAGAAAGTCGGTGCCTTCCAAACGTGACCAATCACAGGCTGAGGTTTGTGATGTGAAGTTTACCCAGCAACAAGTGATGATCTGGGAGGAATGGGAAATGCACAGAAGTCTGTAGATCCAATATAAAGATACCTCTGTGCTTATTGTGGGTCTGTGCTTTGCCTTGGGTCCGGTTTAGTTTAGGTCCCTTTTACAATATGCTGGTTGTGTGACTCTTTCTGCAGGCAGGGTAACGCAACAGCAATGACAGTCTATGGGGCCCAGTACACGTATACCGTCGTGTCGAGTTGTTGCGGAAGTTCCTCATCAGTCGCCGACCCGGCACAAAGTCAACAGCGTGTTATTGCTGGACTTCCGTGGTGACGCAGCGGCAGTGGAATGTATAGAAGTCATTAAGCATGCAGAAATTTTAAATTTGTTGCCGCTGGTGTGCACCCATGTGCGGAACAACGCAAATACGACGGGGAACCTGGCAATCCTAGTGACACACCCTGTCCAGCAAGGGTACGTCACTGGGTGAGGGGTGGTGACGGGCGGCAAAGGCCGTATAGAGGTAAGGGGGCCTCACTATGCAAATTGCCTTCAACGCACTCTGCCGCAGGGTCATATGAATGTAGTTTTTGGCGATGTGATGGGGACGGAGTATTGCATCACATCACTATGGCCAGGTTTAAAACTGGCCTTAAAGAGAACCCAAAGTGGATTTTTGGGGGGCAAATGGAAAACATCTCTCTGCCTGATGACATGCCTCTGTGTCCCCACACCGCCGCTCTCTGTGTGCCCACCGCCGCGCTATAGCCCCCCGAGTTTAGCAATAAGATTTGTCGCTAACTCGGAGGTAAACACAGGGGAGAAGAATTCCCTGTTTAAAACTCCCGCCAGGGGCATTCCTGCAGGGCTTCCTGAGCTGCCACTGGGCAGCTCTCTCTCCCTGGCCACACCCCCTGCCACTCCCCCACCTCCCTGCATGCTGTGAGAGACACACAGTCTCTCAGAGCAGCGTCGTAAGACCCAGAGGCCACGAAAGTGAAAGTGGGCCATTGCTGCCCATGGGTGCGGCGGTTTTTGCGGCTACCTGATCCGCTCTGCCCTGCGGATCAGGTAGCCTACATTTATTTTTTCATTTTTTGAGCCCACCTCAGGCTCTCTTTAAAGATGGACCAATGAGGATCAGGAATGTATATTGGAAATGTGGAGATCTTTCTAGAGGCTTGGAGTTCTTCTTTAAACTGCACAGACACTTAACCCTATATGCAGGTAGAACCATGCAACTGATTGCAAGGATACTTGGACAACTATACATGTTTTGGTGGCCTCTTGCAACACTAAGTACCCTTTGAGATTGTAGCCATAGCAGAAAGTATTATAGTTGTAACACAAGTCCTGTGACCATTTCTTATTTGCTCTAGGACAGTGGCTCATCCAACAAACTGATAAATACCAATATTTCATTGGCTACATTGCATGCATGACAGTTCTGCCTGTGATATCACCAAAACATCTCTAAATAGCAGCAATGGCACTGATTGTACAAACAAAAACATCGGGGACTTACTCGGTATTCTTGAATTTACAAACGGTGGTGAGAGATTGTCGTGTGAAGTCATGTCCCTGCTCGCCATGTGTTCGTAATGAGATCCTTCCCCGTAGTTCTGCTGAATCAGAAAAAAAAACACAGGTCAGCAATGGCTCAGTTCTTTACATAACATACACTTGCACAAGATAGAAGACATCATAGCACACAGACAAATTGCAATGCTGCCCAAGTCTTGATCAGCACTCCCTCACAGATGCCGGTACAATGTGTGTATTTCCTCTTCACTCGACCGGCTTCCCATGCCTCTCCTCTCCCTGCTCAGCCCACTGCCAGGCTCTCTGTCTCTGTCTGAAAGCTGTGCTCATATCTGTGATCTGTAGTAAGGTCTAATGATTACTTTTAGCATATCACTTCCTGTTCCCAGCTATTCCCAGGAAGAAGGAGAAGCATTCATAGGAAAAGGAAGGTTGATAGCATAGGTCAACTATCACAGCTGATCTACAACTGGTGAGTAAGGCACGAGATATACAGTGTAGATATTACAAGTAAAGGACAGTATATAAGTTAAAGTGATAGTAAGCAGGGTGAAAATTGTTTATTTTCAGTTCTATGGTGTAATGCTTTCCAGTCCTAGCAGTTTTGGCATGGTCCTGCATTAAGCATGGCTGCCACCTGAGGGAAGAAGTATTGCTTAAGAGGAAATAAATATGACAGCCTTCATATCCCTCTCGCTTCAGTTGTCCTTTAACCTCCCTGGCGGTAAGTCCGTAAGGCCGTGGAGGATTTCTTAGGCCCTGGTGGGCCGATTTGCATATTTATTTATTTTTTTGGTACACGCAACTAGCGCTTTGCTAGCTGCCTGTACAAACCGATCACTGCCGCTCCGCGCCGATTCACCGCTACCCGCCGCGCCACCCCCTTCCCCCCCAGACCCCTTACGCAGCCTGGCCAATCACCGCCAGGCAACGCTAAGGGGTAGATCGGGACTCCCCCGTGTGCCATAACGTGGATGACGTCGATGACGTCATCCCGATCGTCGCCATGGCGACGGAGGAAGCCAAACAGGTAAGCTGTATACTCCTGTCTCACTGCCTGACGAAGCGGGGTCACGCCTGTGAAACTCGTTGCAAAAATTTGTGGAGTGTATAAATAAATTTTGTGTTCTATCCTAACACATTCCTTCTGTCGTGTCCTTTGGAGTTGAGAAGGGTCCACCTTCGCCACTTCCATGTTTTAAAAATGTTATGTCTTTTTACCCTCTTACCATTCTGCAGAGATGACTTGACTGTCGCCGCCTGTGATAAACTTCAGACTATAAATCTGGGAGAGAGGGGATTTTACAATGGGCAAACACTGACTAAATAATTTATATAGTAATATTGTAAAAGAAATAAGCAATTTAATTCATTAGGCTATTTTGACTACAGTTACTCTTTAATAACCTTATACTGTAAAAAGACTTGTGCCGCACTGATCTACATTTATGGCAATTTTATAACAAATAAAATAAATTTACATTTCTTTGAATAATTTAACATACTGTTGGTTGTAAATCATTTTAAAACCTTTTTTTTTTTAAACTAAATCAGCTGCAATGTGTCCCCTGACAAGTGCTGCAGAATGCAGAGGATGGTACAGCTCAAGGCCGGGAGTGTAGGAAGACCTGCCGCTTCTGTTCTGCTCCTAGCAATAAAACCTTCACGTAAGTAATAAAATAGAAATCACGTTACAGAAACTTTCCAAGATAACTTTCCCAGTCCCATGGGCCGTTATAGGAAAGAATAGAGCGCAACAGTCTCACTTCCCCACAGACAGTAACTGCAAAGTTTCATTAAAAGAAAAAGAATAAAAATATCCTCCTTATCAGTAAAGGGAGATTCCATTTTAATTTAAAGTGAACCTCCAGACTATAACATCTACTCAGCAGCTCTGAAAAGGCTTGGTGTTTCTTTAACAGTTTCACAGCATCAGAACTTTGTTTTTCTTACCCAAGCCTCATTTTTAGCTGCAAAGAAGAAAACTGCCCGGGCATTTTACCGCTGATGCTGTGCAAAGCATGATGGGATTTCTGATGTTGTTGTTCTCGTTCTGATGTGTTGGTGCAAATTTATTTTTATGTTTGAATTTGAGATTCAAAGCCTAGTGCGCGCAGCTGGGAGGGGTGATCAGGATACAGGACAGTTGGAACTGATATTCATGCTCCCTGTCACCTCCTTTCAATCAAAAAGATGGCTGCCCTCATGACAAAGATGGCTGCCCCCATGAAATCACAACCATTTGCCTGTTCTTTTAAAACACGGTGGGTACGAGATTATATTACCCATCTATTTTAATTAACATATCTAATGTAACTTAATGACAGTATGTTTGTTTAGGCTGAAGTTTCCCTTTCTTTCAGATCTATACATTGCAAGGTTCAGAAAGGGGTGTAACTAGACTTAATAGCCCCCCCTCCCCCTGCAGGGGGCCCCCTTAGTCCCTGAAGCCCATGTGGGTCACGTAATCTGGATCCGGCAAATTGCAGCAGAGAGTGTTCTGCTGTGAAGCAGCATCTGGAAGCAGTAATAAAATGACACACGCTCCCGCTACTCTGCAAGGGGGTGGAGGGGACGTTATTGTTAGCGAATGGGGAGTTTTTTTGCTAACTGGCTGCATTTGCATTCGGGGAGAGGAAGGAGAGGCAAGCAATACTGGGGCAAAAGTGGAGAAGATTCCCAAATAGAGATTCTGATTGGTCGCTTTAAAGAACTGATCCAGTTTTGCACTAGTTCTCTTTTTGCTCTAAGCTTCCTTGTGCTGGTTTTGATAAATCTGCCCTAGTGGTTCCACGTGGAGTTAAAGTGGACCTGAACTCTTGCATAGGGCATCATGAAATCAGAGAGAAATGCACCCTGTATGTATTTAGAGAGTTTAGCCATTTTAATTCCCCCTCCTGTGTGACTAATCACAAGTGTAATTTGATCTCTCCCCTGTGTCACTTGACTGCCACGGCAGATAAACTCATTTGAAAGCACAGGCTGTAACAATATGTCTTCTTCCATGAAAACAGGAATAAGACACACAAGAAAGAAATGTTTCTCTTTAAAAGTTATTATGCTGTTGCTTATCTTTTAGAGCAGAGAGGAAGTTCTGCGTTAAGGTCCGCTTTAAAATGAGTATCTTTGGAAACGTGTCTCCCCCGCTTTTGGCCGGATCTTGTTATGCAATGTTTACAGAGGCGGCAACGGGGGGCGTACACTCTAGGGCTGGCATGGGCAAACTTGGCTCCCCAGCTGTTGAGGAACTACAAGTCCCACAATGCATTGCAGGAGTCTGACAGCCACAGTCATGACTCATAAAGGCAAATGCATTGTGGGATTTGTAGTTCCTTAACAGCTGGAGGGCCAAGTTTGCCCATGCCTGCTCTAGGGGCTCAATTCTCTAAGCCTGTTTTCAAGCATGGTATTGGTAACAGTATTCTGTGTGGAGTACTGACTGGCCATAAACTCCCACTTTGCTGCTGGAGTAATTAAAATGGACCTGAACTCAGAACTTTCTCTCTGCTCTAAAAGATAAGCAACAGCATAATACACTTTAAAGTAAAAACATTTATTTGTTTGTCTGCCGAGAACTGCCACATTTCTGTACTGACACATGGGGCTCGATTCTCTAAGCCGTGATAACTGCTATCACAGCAGTTATCACGCGAGCCGTTGCGCGCAAAGTTTTGCGCTTGACAGGCGTTACTTTACGTGATACGCAAAGGTTTGTTCGTGATCACGGGTACTTTTCACTTGAAAAACGCCCATGATCATGCGCAAACCTTCACGTAACACGTGAAGTAACACTGTTCGCACACAAACATTTGCGCGCTGTGGCTCGCGTGATAACTGCTGTAATAGCAGTTATCACGGCTTAGAGAATTGAGCCCCATGTATCAGTACAGAAATTTGGCAGTCCTCGGCAAGCACAGCTAATATGTAAACACAGGATGTTAACCCTTTCTCTGCATCCATGAAAGCAGGAAATAGACACACTGCAGATTTATTGCAGGATTTGTATCAGCTGTAACAAAGAAATGTTTTTACTTTAAAGGGTATTATGCTGTTGCTTATCTTTTAGAGCAGGGAGAAAGTTCTGAGTTCAGGTCCATTTTAATTACTCCAGCAGCAAAGTGGGAGTTTATGGCCAGTCAGTACTCCACACAGAATACTGTTACCAATACCATGCTTGAAAACAGGGACATAACTGTGTATCACGAGGCCCATCTTCAAAACCTTTAGGGGGCCCCCTTTCCTACGATCAAACTGCCACATATCTGGTACTCAGCAAAAAGGAGGGCACAGACTTCTTCCTTCCGCCTTCTCCACCAGGGACCCCCTCCTGTGCTCCCCTGCCTGTGTCAGATCAACACCACGCAGTGACGACTGGAGCTTACATCTTCCACCATCGGGTCTCTCAGGTGCTCCTGCTGCAGCCACTAGAGGTCACTGTCTGGGCTCTGCCTTCCTCTTGGTCTGAGTTTCTCTGCATCAGAAGACTGAAAGGAGGGAAGAGACCAGAGAGGACAGTGACACCTACTGGCGCCAGTGGGAGTGTTGGAGAGACCAAATGGTGAAAGAGGTATGCCTGGGCTGTGACTGCCGCCATGCTGATCTGTGAATCTGACACTGGCAGCCAGGGCCAGTTCTAGACTTTTTGCTGCCTGAGGCAAACTTGTGAGGATTGCCCTCCCCCCACACGATTTGCAATGATCGCACAGCACCCGACAATTTACCCTGCTTCATTTAATGTTCTTGCATGACATGTTGCAGCTCAACACAATAGCACACTGGCTGGCAGTGAGTCTGTGCCAAACAAACTGCTCACCCTCAGCCACTCTTTTCCTCCTCAGGAAGGTACACACAGTACAAAAACGCTGCCCCTAAACTCTCTGCCCCTGACACAAATGTTTCACCCTGCTTCATGAGAGAACCGGCCCTGCTGGCAGCAGAGCATGGGAGGGGGGCCCTGGTGGAGAAGGAGGAAGAATGAAATCCAGGCCCCTCCTCCTCACCGGACTGCTACCCCGTTGTTATGCCACTGCTTGCAAAAAGGAGCCAGTTCCCACAAGCAGCAGAGTTGAGCAGCGCACACGGCTGCTGTACAATAAGCGTAGATGGGACTCCCCATCTTAAGCACTAGAAAAGGTGCCTGGATGCATTTTCTACTTGCCACTCGAAAAGGTAAGAGGTGGCATAATGAGTACCGCTCTGCCCCTCATTTGGCATACATTTTTGATTTTTTTTTCTTTATTTTTAGTAACATAAGATTTTGGGGAATTTTAAGCAACATTGGAATACCCCTTCAATGCAAACCTGTGAGGAGAAAAATGTTAAGTTAGATACTTACCTAAGTAGTGGGAAGCCTCTGGGTGCTGCTGAGGCTTCCCAGATCTTCTGCCAGCCCCCCCACTGCTGGCCCTGCCCCAATTCTTTGTGGCTCCATATATGGGCGTACCGTATGCGTGAGTATGGTCAGCTCACGCCCAATAGCACGAAGCTGCTCATGCATGAAAGAAACAACCATGCAGTGGCTTCATCATTCTTGTGGGCAGGCACGGACTGACTTGTGCCCATACATGGATAGGAGCGTGGCTCCAGAACACATTCAACAAGCTTTTGTCTAATAGGTTCAGAGGGACCCAGCACTGGAACGGTGGCACTGAGAGGATCAGGGGAAGCATCTGGACCATCTAGTTAGGTAAGTATCTTTTTGTAGCTTTTATTTTTATATCCATTTCAGGTATGCTTTAAAGAGGAACTTTAACCCCGGATTGACCTTCATCCCAATCAGTAGCTGATACCCCCTTTCCCACAGAAAATCTTTAGCTTTTCTTGAATAGATAATCAGAGGGGTCTGTATGGCTGATATTGTGGTTAACCCCCCCCCCCCATAGTGTGATGTCATGACCTTGGTCCTGACAGTTTGCTGTCTGTGAACTTCATTGCATTGTGGTAAATAACGTTTTTTTTCCAACTGCCACGCAAGCAGTATCACCTCTTGTGCATAGAACTCTCGGTAAGCGAACATTCTGTACAGATCATTTGGCAGAACTAAAGATGTCACCACCAGTTATAAATGTCAAGAATATAAATCGGGGAAATGAAAGATTTTACAATGGGCAAACCGTGACTAAATAATATATAAATGAATATGGTAAAAAGCAAGAAATATAATTCACTACGCTATTTTCACTACAGTTCCTCCTTAAAACGAAGGTTCAAGCAAAATAAAAAAATGAGTTTCACTTACCTGGGGTTTCTACCAGCCCCATGCAGCCATCCTATGCCCTCGTAGTCACTCACTGCTGCTCCGGTCCCCTGCTGGCAGCTTGCCGACCTCAGAGGTCGGCGGGCCGCATTGCGTACATTTTTACGCATTCCCGCTAGTGCAGGAACATTAACACATACATTTTTACGCATTACTGGTTTAATGTGTAAAAATGTACGCATTGAACCAGTAATGCGTAAAAATGTATGTGTTAATGTTCCTGCACTAGCGGGAATGCGTAAAAATGTACGCAATGCGGCCCGCCGACCTCCGAGGTCGGCAAGCTGCCAGCGGAGGCCTGGAGCAGCAGTGAGTGACTTCGAGGGCACAGGATGGCTGCATGGGGCTGGTAGAAGCCCCAGGTAAGTGAAACTCATTTTTTTTATTTTGCTTGAACCTTCCCTTTAAAGGACCACCATAGCGAAAAAAGTAAGCAGTTAAGATCTGACGAAACCAACAGATTTTGGGCTAGTCCATCTTCTCATGGGGAATTCTAAGGGTTTTCTTTGTTTTCAAAAGCATTTCCTGAACGGTAGTTGCTAGGTCTAACTGCCAAAATAGTAAGATACCAGCCAGCCTCCCTATTCACTGTTTTGGCAGTTAGACTTTCAAACTGCCGTTCAGGAAATGCATTTAAAGAGGAACTCCAGTGAAAATAATGTAATAAAAAAAAAGTGCTTCATTTTTACAATAATTATGTATAAATTATTTAGTCAGTGTTTGCTCATTGTAAAATCTTTCCTCTCCCCGATTTACATTCTGACATTTATTACATGGTGACATTTTTACTGTGGGCAGGTTATGTAGCTGCTGCTAGCTGTTTTGGCTGTTAGAGACAGCTGTAAACAGCTAATTCCTGTCTGTGAACCTTGTTACATTGTAACAAACTGCCAAAAGTACCGCGGTTCCAGAGCTTCTTGTGGGAGGGGTTTCAGCACAAAATCAGTCATACAGCGCCCCCTGATAATCTGTTCGTGAAAAGCAATATATTTCTCATGTAAAATATCAGCTACTGATTGGGATAAAGTTCAATTCTTGGTTGGAGTTTCTCTTTAAAAGCAAATAAAACCCTGAGACTCTCCCCCCCCCCCCCCCCCCATAAAGAAATGGACAAGTCCAAAACATGTAATTTCTGTCAGATTTTAACTTCCTACTTTTTTGCTTTAGTGGTCCCTTAAAGGACAACCGAGGTTACATGTGACATAATGAGATAGACATGTGTATGTACAGTGCCAAGTAATTATAGCCATAAAATACTCTCCTGTCAGCAAATGGCTTCTGAGAGCAGTAAAGAGATAAAAAGGGTCAATAATTCATAGATTTGAGCTCTGGCATACTTCAATGCATGTGTCATTGAGCAGAGACAATGAAACAGTAAAAACTTAAAAATTAGATTTAAAGAGAAACTCCGACCAAGAATTGAACTTTATCCCAATCAGTAGCTGATACCCCATTTTACATGAAAATCTATTCCTTTTCACAAACGGACCATCAGGGGGCGCTGTATGGCTGATATTGTGGTGAAACCCCTCCCAGGCTCCCACAAAGAAATTCTGAGTACGTACTCTTGGCAGTTTACTGTCTGTGAACCTTGCTGCATTGTGGGAAATAGCTGTTTACAGCTGTTTCCAACTGCCAAAAAAGCATGCAGCAGCTACATCACTTGCCAGCAGTAAAAATGTCACCATGCAATAAATGTCAGAATGTAAATCAGGGATTTAAAAGATTTTACAATGGGCAAACACTGACTAAATCACTTATACATAATTATTGCAAAAATTATGCACTTTTTTATTACATTATTTTCACTGGAGTTCCTCTTTAAATATAAAATAAAACTGTATCTAAAAAAGTCAATTTTAGGAGAAGGAGGATAGATATGATTGTTTTTTATCAGTTTATTTTCACCTCGGATGTCCTTTAAAGTGAACCTAAAACGATGGGGCTATGCATAGATCTTTCAGGCTGCCTACATTCCTCTTCCACGATAGTAGCAACGCACCAGGTATTATAGCCAGGAGTCAGAGTGACTGACAACCCTTCAAAAGCAGTTCAGCAGTAGCGGATTCATTCTGACATAACATAGAACAGAATCACAGAAACATGCACAGAAAGCAGACACAATGTAACAACTGGTATTAGCGGCAGTAGACTTGTGTGGAGCTGTCACTCTGTAGCTAAGGTCATGCTGCAGATGCAGAAGATAAGGAACTGCATTTATTTTATGGTAATCAGTTTACCCTACAGGATTTCCCCTCAGGGAGAGTTTGCAGGGAGGCATGTATTTAGTTTGATAAGGCAATGGAATTTTTTAGGTTTCTAAATGGCTGTTTGTGATCATGTGAACCTGCCCACACACCTACACAGGATGCAGAGGCCAGGCATAATCATGTGATCATGCCCACACACCTACACAGGATGCAGAGGCCAGGCATAATCATGTGATCATGCCCACACACCTACACAGGATGCAGAGGCCAGGCATAATCATGTGATCATGCCCACACACCTACACAGGATGCAGAGGCCAGGCATAATCATGTGATCCTGCCCACACACCTACACAGGATGCAGAGGCCAGGCATAATCATGTGATCCTGCCCACACACCTACACAGGATGCAGAGGCCAGGCATAATCATGTGATCCTGCCCACACACCTACACAGGATGCAAAGGCCAGGCATAAGCCCACACACCTACACAGGATGCAGAGGCCAGGCATAATCATGTGATCCTGCCCACACACCTACACAGGATGCAGAGGCCAGGCATAATCATGTGATCCTGCCCACACACCTACACAGGAAGCAGAGGCTAGGCATAATCATGTGATCACGACCAGCCAATGACTTGTTAGAGAACAGAATTCCTAAACAATAAGTTGATTGTCTCTGATTATGAAGGTTTAAAGGACAACTGAAGTGAGAGGTATGTGGAGGCTGCGATATTTATTTACTTTAAAAACAATACCAGTTGCTTGGCAGTCCTGTTGATCATGTGCTTCAAATACGTTTAGCCATAGCCCCTGAACAAGCATGCAGCAGATCAGGTGTTCCTGGCATTAATGGGCTTGATTCACTAAGAAAAACAGCGTGCCTTATCAAAGTTAACACGTCTTATCAGCAGGGGCGGCGCTACACTGGGGCTTGCCGGGGCTGAAGCCCCAGCTGACAAACTGTAAGCCTCCCCCAAAGCCCCCCCAGAGCTGAGTGGACTTAAAAAAACAAAAACCTTTCCCTCATGCTGCTGCTGCTTAAATGTTCTGCCCTCATCAGTGTCATTGTTAGCTCAATTTATTTGTAGCACGTGCCGGTATCAGCCCCATTGTGCCCCGAACGGGCATTTCCACTGTACAAAATAGTCCCGATTGCTGCATATTTACACTAGCCGAGTCAAAGGCGTAAGGATACAGGATTTTGCAGCTGCAAGGCGGAGGGATACAGTTTCAGCTGACAGCGCGGGTGTTTGAAAAGCTTTTAGGAAGGAAGAATTGAAGAAGAGAGGAGGAGAAGCAGAAGGCTGGAGGAATGTCTGATGCTGCAGTAGTCAGAAATCAGCGGTGTCTGTGAGTGTTTCTCCCCCACGACTTCACTCACACCACCAGTGGACTAAAGGGCAGATCATGAATGTCTGATAGCTGACACCACGGAGAGAAGCAGGCACGGAGGGATTACTAGTGACTAGTATGAGTCTGACATCCAGGGAGAAGCAGCAGCAGGATAGACACTGTGAAAGCAAGCAGGGATTCTGGGCATACATTAGAATAGATGACAGATCACCAAGTACATTTCTCTTAGCATGCAGGGAACTTGGTTACTCTGCTGTGCAGGGAAGGGAGTCACACATCCTCACCATACACTGAAAATAATGCACTTTACCTGACTGCTTAATAGCTAACCTGTTGCCTATTATATGAATGATATGGTGCAAAATCAGGGTGCCTAATTGCTATATGGGAAACGTCTACTTTCAAGTGGTATGTGTCACTAATTGCTGTGTGCTCTGCTACCTTTCTACTTCCTACTATCCTACTTCCTACTATCCATCTGCTACCTTACTACTGTGCAGAGGGATACGCTGCCTAACTGCCATGCAGGGGTATAAATGGGGGATACATGCAGTCCTATTTCTATGTGACGGATGCCTAATTACTGTACTATGTGGGACATATGCAGCTGTATTACTATGTGGTAGATGTAGTGCCTAACTGCTAAATGGGGGGGATTTGCTGCCTAAAAATTGTTATGTGTGAGATATTTTGGCTGTTATGTGGGAAGATTCTATAGGAGACTTCGGAGCTAATCTACTTTAGGGGACCCAGCAGGAAATCTAGCTAATGTGATTGGGTGGACGGCATGCTCTTGAACTTATAGGTTTCAGATAGGTTGTAATAAACTACACCCACGTTGTTCAGCCAATCACAATGCTCTGTGCGGTAAAGGGTGCTGTGATTGGAGAGCTGTACCCTATGAGGTTTCCTGCTGGGTCCCCTAAAGTAGACTAGCTCTGAGACTTCTAGCCTTATTTTTTTTGTTGTGGTGACATAGAACCTGTCATTGCCATGCCCACAAACTCCACAGCATGTCGCACGGTTTCCTTTTATTGGTGCCCAGAAGTGCCCCGAATCTTTTGGGATGCTGGCAACGCCCCTGCCCCTCATTCTCCCCTGTGGAGGTGCTGCTGCCACCGCTAACTCACCTCAGATCGGCGGCGAGCAGTAGATAGGAATCAGCCAGACCAGCGCATAGCAGCCGCACGGTGGACTTTAAATGCTGGACGTGACCGATGATGTCACTTCCTGCATTTGAATTCACCGCGTGGCTGCAATGCGCTGTTCTGGCTGACTCCTATATCTCCTGCTCACCGCCGATCTGAGGTGTGTTAGCGTCAGCAGCAGCACCACCACAGGGGAGAATGAGGGGGGGAGGTACATTTAAGCAGCCGCCGGCGATGCAACGGTAGATGGCTTCTTCCTCCTCCATGCCCCCAGACGGACCCAGGACCATGGGAGCCACATACTTCTCTCGCTGCCACTCAAGTACCAGCTGCTCTGGGGTCCTGGGCTGAAGGATGAGGTCAGTGCTAGAGGCAGGAATGAGATGTGCTGCTGGGGTTACAGAGGGACATGGGTGTGATATGCTGGGGGAGGGGGGTGGCTGGAGTGTGATGTTTTTAGGGGGACAGGTGTGTGATGTACTGGAGGGGACAGTGAAGGGATGTGCTGGAGGGGACAAGGGTGTGATGTGCTGGAGGGGACAAGGGTGTGATGTGCTGGAGGGGACTGGGGTGTGATGTGCTGGAGGGGACTGGGGTGTGATGTGCTGGAGGGGACTGGGGTGTGATGTGCTGAGGGGGACAGTATTGGCATGTTCTGGAGAGGACAGGGGTGTGATTTTCTGGGAGAACAGGGGTTTTGTGCTGGAGGGGACATGGGTGTCATGTGCTTGGGAGACAGGGGTGTCATGACACCCCTGTCTCCCCAGCTCACAATACCCCCTGTCCTCCCAGCATGACACCCCTGTCCCTCTGTTTCCTCAGCATACATTTACTGGTGAAAAGCTGTCTCTTATGTGCATTTACTGGTGAAACGCTGTCTCTCATTATGTGCATTTACTGGTGAAACGCTGTCTCTCATTACGTGCATTTACTGGTGAAATGCTGTCTGGGGAAACGCTGTCCCTCATTACATGCATTTACTGGTGAAAGGCTGTCTGTCATTACGTGCATTTACTGGTGAAAAGCTGTCTCTTATGTGCATTTACTGGTGAAAAGCTGTCTCTTATGTGCATTTACTGGTGAAAAGCTGTCTCTTATGTGCATTTACTGGTGAAACTCTGTCTCTCATTACGTGCATTTACTGGTGAAATGCTGTCTCTCATTACATGCATTTACTGGGGAAACGCTGTCTGTCATAATGTGCATTTACTGGTGAAAGGCTGTCTGTCATTGCGTGCATTAACTGGTGAAAAGCTGTCTCTCATTACATGATTGTTGATTGATGCTTTTACTGGTGAAACACTGTCTCTTACGTGCATTTACTGGAGAAACGCTGTCTGTCATTACGTACATTTGCTGGGGAAACGCTGCCTGTCATTATGTGCATTTACTTTATATTTTTTTTTATGCAACTACATTAGCTGGTACAAATACATTACAGTTAGTCCCTCCCACACGATGTCATGACCACACCCACACGTTCGCCACGGCGCGCTTTGCGCGTCGCAAATTCCCCCCATGAGCCCCGCCTGCCAGCCATTGTGCCCCTCTTGAGCCCCCCCAGAAATCTGAAGCTGGAGCCGCCACTGCTTATCAGAGTAGCATAGACCCTGGACACACTGTGATGTGATGCAACAGCATAAAAACCTTTAGGCTGGTTTCACAGTGGGACGTTACAGGCGCACGTCAGTGCAGCCTGTAACGCAGCCCACCGCACAGCAATGAAAAATCAATGGGCTGTTTACAGTGCCCACGTTGCGTTACACAGTAACGCTGTGCCATAAGTCAACGTACTGCATGCAGTACTTTGTAAGCGGCAGAGCCGCGTTAGACTGCTTGCACATGCTCAGTAACATTGGGGAGGAGCGGAGAGCGGCCAGGCACATGGCTAATTAATATTCACTGCACTCAGTGACGTGCAGTGTTTACTTCTTGGAACGGCTGCTCTGTGCGGCGATTGGCCGGCGGGACCACGTGATGCCGCATGCGTCCAAGAGTGCACATCACGGCATCAAGGACGCCAGAGTGAGCTGCACAACACGGCTCACTCTGACGTCCAAAGCAGGGAGCACCAGACGTTGTGTTAGGGGCACGTTATGCGACCATAACGTCCCCTAAAATGCAACGTCCTGGTGTGAAACCAGCCTTAGGGGACTTTCACACTGGCGCAGTGCGGCATTTTGTTACAGCCTAACGCCAGGGCAATGAAAGTCTATGGGGTGGTTCACATGGTATGCGGTATGGTGGAAGTACCCTATCTAATGCGAGCGCATAACTACGTTACCGTGCTGCTCCTGCGGTGACGTGTGTCGGAATGGAAGTCGTGTAAGTCTATAGTGACTCGTGTTTTTTAAAATGACCGCCGCAGGTTTTACACGTTGCTCATACGTATTTTAGCAATACTCTTCCGTGCATATGATCGCTTCGGCCACAGGAAGTGAGTGTCACTTCCTGCTTGGCTGGCTGACAAACATGGATTACCGCGTACTAACGCGGTAATCACCGAAGGCCTGTTTTTGGCGATGCGGTCATGTGTTGTTGAACTCATCAACGCATCAGTGCAACATAGTGTGCATTGCATAAATAGCACAACTCGCGTTATGCTGAGTGGACAAAGGGTTAATGATTTCTGCCTTAAAGTGGACCTGAACTCAGACCTCCTCTCTGCTCTAAAATATACGCAACAGCACAGCAGCTGATACAAATCCTAAAATAAATCTGCACTGTTTCTACTTCCCGATTCATGGAAGCAGACATATCATTAAATCAGGCTTTCAAATGGACTTATCTGCTTATCTGCCATAGGCAGTCATGTGACACGGGGAGGGATCAAATTTCAACTAGTGATTAGTGTTGGGCGAACAGTGTTCGCCACTGTTCGGGTTCTGCAGAACATCACCCTGTTCGGGTGATGTTCGAGTTCGGCCGAACACCTGACGGTGCTCGGCCAAACCGTTCGGCCATATGGCCGAACTAAGAGCGCATGGCCGAACGTTCCCCGAACGTTCGGCTAGCGCTGTGATTGGCCGAACGGGTCACGTGGTTCGGACCCGAACGCGCTCTGATTGGCCGAACTGTCACGTGGTTCGGGTAAATAAATACCCGAACCACGTCATATCTCCGCCATTTGTCTGTGGGTTTAGCTTTGGGTAGGCAGGCAGGGTAGTTCGCGCTCCAGCCACGCTAGCCAGGGTCCCCCCCAGTCATTGTGTGTCGCTGCTGGGAATAGTAGTACACCGCTCGCTCAGCATTCTGTTTACTGCCACTCTGTGTACCTCGCTCAGCCACACTATATAGCATTCTGTTTACTGCCACTCTGTGTCTGCTGGGAATAGTAGTACACCGCTTGCACAGCCACACTATATAGCATTCTGTTTACTGCCACTCTGTGTACCTCGCTCAGCCACACTATATAGCATTCTGTTTACTGCCACTCTGTGTCTGCTGGGAATAGTGGTACACCGCTCGCTCAGCCACACTATATAGCATTCTGTTCACTGTTCTGTGTCTGCTTGGAATAGTGGTACACCGCTCGTTCAGCCACACTATATAGCATTCTGTGTACTGTTCTGTGTCTGCTGGGAACAGTAGTACACCGCTCGTTCAGCCACACTATATAGCATTCTGTGTACTGTTCTGTGTCTGCTGGGAACAGTAGTACACCGCTCGCTCAGCCACACTATATAGCATTCTGTTCACTGTTCTGTGTCTGCTGGGAATAGTGGTACACCGCTCGCTCAGCCACACTATATAGCATTCTGTTCACTGTTCTGTGTCTGCTGGGAATAGTGGTACACCGCTCGCTCAGCCACACTATATAGCATTCTGTTTACTGTTCTGTGTCTGCTGGGAATAGTGGTACACCGCTCGCTCATCCACACTATATAGCATTCTGTTCACTGTTCTGTGTCTGCTGGGAATAGTGGTACACCGCTCGCTCAGCCACACTATATAGCATTCTGTTCACTGTTCTGTGTCTGCTGGGAATAGTGGTACACCGCTCGCTCAGCCACACTATATAGCATTCTGTTTACTGCCACTCTGTGTACCTCGCTCAGCCACACTATATAGCATTCTGTTTACTGCCACTCTGTGTCTGCTGGGAATAGTGGTACACCGCTCGCTCAGCCACACTATATAGCATTCTGTTCACTGTTCTGTGTCTGCTTGGAATAGTGGTACACCGCTCGCTCAGCCACACTATATAGCATTCTGTTTACTGTTCTGTGTCTGCTGGGAATAGTGGTACACCGCTCGCTCAGCCACACTATATAGCATTCTGTTCACTGTTCTGTGTCTGCTGGGAATAGTGGTACACCGCTCGCTCAGCCACACTATATAGCATTCTGTTTACTGTTCTGTGTCTGCTGGGAACAGTAGTACACCGCTCGCTCAGCCAGAGTATATAGCATTGTGTTTACTGCCACTCTGTGTACACCGCTCAGCCAGACTATATACCATTGTTTACTGACACTCTGTGTACACCACTCAGCCACACTATATACCATTGTTTACTGACACTCTGTGTACACCGCTCAGCCAGACTATATACCATTGTTTACTGCCACTCTGATTCTGCTGGGAACAGTAGTACACCGCTCGCTCAGCCAGACTATATACCATTGTTTACTGACACTCTGTGTACACCGCTCAGCCAGACTATATACCATTGTTTACTGACACTCTGTGTACACCACTCAGCCACACTATATACCATTGTTTACTGACACTCTGTGTACACCGCTCAGCCAGACTATATACCATTGTTTACTGCCACTCTGATTCTGCTGGGAACAGTAGTACACCGCTCGCTCAGCCAGACTATATACCATTGTTTACTGACACTATATAGCAGACTATATAGCATTGTGTGTACACCGCTCAGCCAGACTATATACCATTGTTTACTGACACTCTGTGTACACCGCTCAGCCAGACTATATACCATTGTTTACTGCCACTCTGATTCTGCTGGGAACAGTAGTACACCGCTCGCTCAGCCAGACTATATACCATTGTTTACTGACACTCTGTGTACACCGCTCAGCCAGACTATATACCATTGTTTACTGACACTATATAGCAGACTATATAGCATTGTGTGTACACCGCTCAGCCAGACTATATACCATTGTTTACTGACACTCTGTGTACACCGCTCAGCCAGACTATATACCATTGTTTACTGCCACTCTGATTCTGCTGGGAACAGTAGTACACCGCTCGCTCAGCCAGACTATATACCATTGTTTACTGACACTCTATGTACACCGCTCAGCCAGACTATATACCATTGTTTACTGCCACTCTGATTCTGCTGGGAACAGTAGTACACCGCTCGCTCAGCCAGACTATATACCATTGTTTACTGACACTCTATGTACACCGCTCAGCCAGACTATATACCATTGTTTACTGCCACTCTGATTCTGCTGGGAACAGTAGTACACCGCTCGCTCAGCCAGACTATATAGCATTGTGTTTACTGCCACTCTGTGTACACCGCTCAGCCACACTATATAGCATTGCGTACTCTGCCAGTCAGTGTGTATATTGCTGGGATCAGTAATACTCCACTCACCGTCAACCACTATATGAGCTCAACATGAGTTCCCCAGAGACCTCCGCTGTGAGCAGCACTCCCAACAACAGCAACAGCCAACGCCCCACGCAAGCTATAACATCCACCCCAGCAGCCAGTGGTCAGCAGCAGCCCTCCCCGGAGGAGAACGTTGTGTCCATCAGTCCGTCGCCAGAGCGATTAATGAGGGCTGCCATTGAGGAGATGATGGGGCCTGATGTGGAGGAGGAGGTCTGGCTCAGGCCAGCATCCCAAGTTAATGTTGAGGACGATGAGGGGTCTGTGTCTGGGGATGTTGGGGTGGCAGAGGTGGTGGGTGGGTCAGACTCAGGAGAAGAGTTGTATGATGAGGATGATGATCGGGACCATCTGTATGTGCCTCAGAGTCCGACCCCGGAAAACATGTTGTATCGTGTGTTTAGGTACTAAAATCTGCGTTCCCTCCCAGTAGTGTTGGGCGAACAGTGTTTGCCACTGTTCGGGTTCTGCAGAACATCACCCTGTTCGGGGTGACTATATAGCAGACTATATAGCATTGTGTTTAATGCCACTCTGTGTACACGGCTCAGCCACACTATATAGCATTGTGTTTACTTCCACTCTGTGTCTGCTGGGAACAGTAGTACACCGCTCACCCGCCACTGTATAGCATTGTGCTCTGTGTCACTGCTGACAATAGTGGTACACCGCTCACCCACCACTGTATAGCATTTCTGTACTGCCACTGTACTGCTGCCAGTCAGCGTGTACTTTAAGGATAAGTGAAATGAGGAAGAAATCCGGTGAAAGAGGGAGGGGCAAGGGAAGAGGTGTTTCCCCTGACGGTTCACGTACAGGCCACAGGGGAGCACCCAAGAAAACCCACTCAATACTGCCCATGTTGTCCAGGACAACAACCCTCACAGATCCAAAAGAACAGGACCAGATAATTACTTGGATGACCTCTCAAGCGTCCAGCAGTGGGTTAAGCAGCACCAGCACATCACGCACGAGGTCCGAGTCCTCAGCCAGTTAAAGTCTGGGCTTTCTTTGAAGACTGCACTGAGGATGTTACCATGGCGATTTGCAAGGTGTGCAAGACCCGCCTGAGCAGGGGGAAAAGTATTAACAACCTCTCCACCACCAGCATGAGCCGCCACATTCTATCCAAACATCCCACTCTGTGGGCAAACGCGGCAGGACAGGGTACCACCAGCAACACTGCCTCCCTTGGGTTCACCAGACTCACCACCAGACCCGCCTCAGCAGCAGCAGTAGCCCAGCCATTGCGTGGTTCACAACATTCACAAACATCAGACGATGCTGACACTGTCACTTTCCGGACTAGTGCTCTTGAGGTCTCCCAGTGTTCATCAAACACAACAACCAACAGCCCTTCGGTGTGCAGCGCTACGGTTGAGTTGTCTGTTTCTGAGATGTTTGAGCACAAGAGGAAATTGCCAGCAAATGACCCCCGGGCCGTGGCAGTAACAGCCAGCCAGCATAGCCAAGCTTCTGGCCTGCGAAATGCTGCCATATCGAGTGGTGGAGACAAACAGCTTCAAGGGCATGATGTCAGTGGCCATCCCACGTTACGTGGTTCCCAGCCGCTACCACTTTGCGCGCTCTGCAGTGCCTGAGTTGCATGAGCACGTGGTCAGCTAAATAACCCGAAGCTTGAAGAATGCCGTTGCCTGCAAGGTTCACCTCACCACTGACACCTGGACGAGTGCGTTCGGCCAGGGTCGATACATCTCCCTTACCGCGCACTGGGTGAACCTTGTGGAGCCTGGCAGCGATTCCTCACCTGCTACGGCGCGGGTGTTGCCCACGCCGCAAACAGCTGGATAACAACAGCAGCACCTACCTCTCTGACTCCTTCTCCTCCAACGCATCTCAAAGCTGTACCTCATCCGGAAATGCTAACCCAGCACCAGCAGCAGTAGGATCGTGGAAGCAGTGCAGCACAGCTGTTGGCATGCGTCAGCAAGCGTTGCTGAAGCTGATCTGCCTTGGGGATAAGCAGCACACAGGGGAGGAAATTTGGAGGGGAATAAAGGAACAGACGGATTTGTGGCTGGCACCGCTGGACCTGAAACCGGGCATGAAGCTAGACACCTGGCACGAACTGGCAATGTACGCAATAGAGGTGCTGGCTTGCCCGGCAGCCAGCGTTATGTCGGAACGCTGTTTCAGTGCTGCCGGAGGCATCATCACAGATCGGCGTATCCGCCTCTCCACAGAAAATGCAGACCGTCTGACTCAAATTAAAATGAATCAATCCTGGATTGGAAACGACTACGCAACACTCCTGGACCCCAACCAAGTAACATGACCGATGAACATCTGGGATGGTTTAGCGTTTCCGGTCCCTGTTTATTGAACCTCTCATCTGTATTACATTTATGACTGCATGGCGGCAAAAAGCATTGCTGCTATATCCGCACGCTTTTTGTCCTCATGCAAGGCCTGGGTTGTTGTGTCTCACAAAGCGTGGCCTTCTCCTCCTGCGCCTCCTCCTGTTCCATCACGTGTGCTGCTGCTGCTGCTGGGTTACCGTTGCCGCGTGGTCCCTGTTTATTGAACCTCTTATCTTTATTACATTTATGACTACATGGCGGTACAAAGCATGCTATCCGCACGCTTTTTGTCCTCATGCAAGGCCTGGGTTGTTGTGTCTCACAAAGCGTGGCCTTCTCCTCCTGCGCCTCCTCCTGTTCCATCACGTGTGCTGCTGCTGCTGCTGCTGCTGGGTTAGCGTTGCCGCGTGGTCCCTGTTTATTGAACCTCTTATCTTTATTACATTTATGACTACATGGCGGTACAAAGCATGCTATCCGCACGCTTTTTGTCCTCATGCAAGGCCTGGGTTGTTGTGTCTCACAAAGCGTGGCCTTCTCCTCCTGCGCCTCCTCCTGTTCCATCACGTGTGCTGCTGCTGCTGCTGCTGCTGCTGCTGGGTTACCGTTGCCGCGTGGTCCCTGTTTATTGAACCTCTTATCTTTATTACATTTATGACTACATGGCGGTACAAAGCATGCTATCCGCACGCTTTTTGTCCTCATGCAAGGCCTGGGTTGTTGTGTCTCACAAAGCGTGGCCTTCTCCTCCTGCGCCTCCTCCTGTTCCATCACGTGTGCTGCTGCTGCTGCTGGGTTACCGTTGCCGCGTGGTCACTGTTTATTGAACCTCTTATCTTTATTACATTTATGACTACATGGCGGTACAAAGCATGCTATCCGCACGCTTTTTGTCCTCATGCAAGGCCTGGGTTGTTGTGTCTCACAAAGCGTGGCCTTCTCCTCCTGCGCCTCCTCCTGTTCCATCACGTGTGCTGCTGCTGCTGCTGCTGCTGGGTTAGCGTTGCCGCGTGGTCCCTGTTTATTGAACCTCTTATCTTTATTACATTTATGACTACATGGCGGTACAAAGCATGCTATCCGCACGCTTTTTGTCCTCATGCAAGGCCTGGGTTGTTGTGTCTCACAAAGCGTGGCCTTCTCCTCCTGCGCCTCCTCCTGTTCCATCACGTGTGCTGCTGCTGGGTTAGCGTTGCCGCGTGGTCCCTGTTTATTGAACCACTTATCTTTATTACATTTATGACTGCATGGTGGTACAAAGCATGCTATCCGCACGCTTCTTGTCCTCATGCAAGGCCTGGGTTGTTGTGTCTCAAAGCGTGGCCTTCTCCTCCTGCGCCACCCTCCTCCTGTTCCATCACGTGTGCTGCTGCTGGGTTAGCATTACCGGTCCCTTTTCCTGGAACCTCTTATATGTATTACATTTATGACTGCATGCCGACAAAAAGCATGTTACCTGTGCAAAGAAAACAGACATTTCCCGCATTTAAAAGACAGTTTTCCCTTTGAAACTTTAAAATCGATTTTCTCAAAAACTATAAGCTCTTTTTGCTAAATTTTTTTTTCCTCTTGTACCCACTCCCAAGGTGCACATACCCTGTAAATTTGGGGTATGTAGCATATAAGGAGGCTTTACAAAGCACAAAAGTTCGGGTCCCCATTGACTTCCATTATGTTCGGAGTTCGGGTCGAACACCCGAACATCGCGGCCATGTTCGGCCTGTTCGGCCCGAACCCGAACATCTAGATGTTCGCCCAACACTACTAGTGATTAGACACAAATAAGTAGCAGTAGGGTATTGTACCATGTTAGCCATCAGTAAAAGCAAGACGTTTTAAATGAGGATGATACCATTTATTGGCGAACTAAAAAGAATAAGAATAAGCAAGCTTTCGGATTTGCAACCTTTGTCGGGCTTGAACAGGATTTAAGCCCGACGAAGGCTGCAAAGCCGAAAGCTTGCTTATTCTTATTCTTTTTAGTTGGCCAATAAATGGTATCATCCTTATTCAAAACTTCTTGCTAGACACAAATGAGGAAGAATTAGACAGGCTAAACTCTCTAAATACATACAGGGTGCATTTCTCTATGTTTTCCTTTTGTCCATTGCAAGAGTTCAGGTCCACTTTAATATAAAAAAAGGCCCACTGTGTACCCAGCAGGGGAAAAAAAACACTAAATACATAATTAAAAGAATAAAACAAAGTAAACAATAATAATAACAATAAAGTGTAAAGCCTTTGAGCAGGAAACTATCCCGCCATCCAGGCAAAAGATATTCCTGGCAGTGATGGGGATATAAAACGTAACCCTAACCCCGCCCTCTTCTAAAGGTCAGTCTGGAACTGACCAAGCGGTTACGGGGTGTAACTAAAAATCATGGGGTACCCCAACAAAACGTTGATGGAGCCTCCCAATGTTCTCACCCTTTCTCTTGCCAACACCTAGTGACCCTCAAAGCCTGGGGCCCATCTTGCAAGGGTCAGAAGTACAAGTGTGGCCGTTGTAATCTTCTTTTCCATGACAAGTGTGGCCACACAATCGCCTGATCTGACGGATGGACCCCTTTATCAGAGGGAGTGAAGCACTGATGATCGTAATCAGCTAATTACGATTACGCACATTTTTGCGTACATTTTTGCAATTTCGCCTATACGTAATTACGATTTGTACATTTAATTGATTGATAGTAGTTTTTGAGAAAATCGATTTTAAAAATGCAAAGAAAAAATGTTTTTTAAACTCCGAAAAATGACATTTTTAAAATCGATTTTCTCAAAAACTGCAAGGTCTTTTTGAACAATTCTTTTTTTGACTTGTACCCAGTATTCTCCTTAACATATGCAGCAATTTTGGTAGCAATAACATGTATGGGGCTTTGCTATTAGCCAGTAAAGTCGGCACAAAATTATGAGAAATTTCGCAAAAATTATGAAATATTACTATTACATAAGACATTTTTTAGATTTCCCCTGAAATTGCGCATTACAATGCATAATTGCAAATTTCAATGTGAAATTTAAGTAGTAGTTGGGGCCCCATTAAAGTCTCCCATGCGGGCACAGGGCTGCTCCCTTGTAGTTACACCCCTGCCTACATACACAAAATTCAATTTCCTGTCTGATCGACGGGTTGAAACAATAGCATGTCCAATCTGCTTCCCATCAGTAACAATGGTTATGCCCAGTGCATTTGGCATTACCAGTGGATCAACACCACTGTTGGCATTACCAGTGGATCAACACCACTGTTAATGCCCTGTGGTGTTGATACAGGGATTTTATCTGATTGCCATCTGGAGTCGGGAAGGAAATTTTTCCTTTTTGTAGCAAATTGGACCATGCCTTGTGAGGGTTTTTCATGCCTTGTAAGGGTTTTTCGCCTTCCTCTGGATCAACAGGGATATGTAAGGGAGCAGGCTGGTGTTGTACTTTATTTTCTGGTTGAACTCGATGGACGTATGTATTTTTTCAACCCAAATAATTATGTAACTATGTAACAAGATGAATTTTCAGATCACTACTGCACAAAATCAATCTTGTTATCGATGGGGGAAAAGATCAGACATTTCAGCAGTTATCGGTGCAACCCATTGATCTGATGGGAAATTGAATGGTATGTACATAGCATTAGGAGTCGGACTGACCCAACAGACAGAACAGAGGTGGAGATTACATAAAACAAACACAGGATTTCTCTTTTCAAAAACAAACTGATACCTTCACAACTGAAAAAGACAAACATTTTCAAGATGATTTACAGTAATAAGGCAAAAAGGGCCACACAAACCACAGTAACCCATATCATCCAATAACAAATGACCTGTTTGCTCTAACAGTAGAGTGCTGTATTGTGTCACCCATCAGTAAGAGCATGACGCTTTGAATCAATCTTTCCACGTTGCCTAAAGGTAGCCATACACTGGTCGATTTGCCATCAGATCGACCAACAGATACAGTAGATCCCTCTCTGATCGAATCTGATCAGAGAGGGATCGTATGGCTGCCTTTACTGCAAACAGATTGTGAATCGATTTCAGCATGAAACCGATCACAATCTCTGTAGCTGCAGCTGCCGCCGCCCCCCCTGCATACATTACCTGATCCGGCCGGCGCGGCTACCCCGGTCTCCGCTGTCTTCTTCTCCGCGCTGGTCTCCGGGTCCGGCTGGCTTCACTGAACTTCCTGCCGGGGGAAGTTTAAACAGTAGAGGGCGCTCTACTGTTTAAACTTCCTGCCGGGACAGGAAGTTCAGTGAAGCCAAGCGGAGAAGAAGACAGCGGAGACCGGGGGAGTCACGCCGGCCGGAGCAGGTAATGTATTGCCGCTAGCGTTGGTCATCGGGCATTCGAACGCCGATATCGATGCACTCCCATTCCATCGGCGATCGAGCAAAATCTTCCGCATGGACAGATCGACGGGAATCAATGGGAACGATTGATTTTGGACGGAAATTGATCGTTCTCTCAGCGTTTGCGCAACTATTTCACAGCAGATTCGATTACAGTGATCGAATCTGTTGTACATCGGCGGGAAAATCGTTAGGTGTATGGGCCCCTTAAGAATGTGTCTACATAAATTTGCGGAAATCAAAATGGTATAGCATTTGGCTACCTTAACAAACAAAACAGTTATAGATGAAGTGGAAGTTTTTGCCATATAAGAGAAAAGAGGGAGGAACTAGGAAGTGACTCCAGTTAAAGAATTTAAATTTAAAACACATACAAATAAGAAGTTCATTTCTTCCTGAGTCAGATTTCTACTGCATACTGCAAGCGACAGTAATAATTTATGGCTCATTTTACACTGGAAGAAACTTACTTCTTAATTGTATATGTTTACATATATTTTACATTCTAAGATTTTCACGACAGAGGTCCTTTAAGTCTTTGCCTGTGAGCACATACTGTAGCTGACCCCACCCACAACAGGAGAGAACAGTAGCAGTCGGTGGGGGGGGGGGGGGGGGCGGGGGCAGTTTGTGCCTCTGAGACAGGTGAGCCTGCAAAACTCACCATGAACCTGGGGGTACACATAGACTCGGGGGGGGGGGGGGGGCACTGGCAAGGGGTCCGTCGGCCATTGGGAAATTGAATGTTGTTACAGCAATGCACCCAATCGAGCCCTTTTGACCAAGATGTTTGCAGCATGCTGGATCAATGGTTTTGATCAATTTGGTCTGAAATCGATTAAAACGACTGATCAAGTGGACATGTTATGGCATTGATCTCCACCAGATTCGATAATTAGGATTGAATATTGATGCCGAAAATAGAGTAGGCACTCTCAGATTAATTGAAATCATCTATTTCACTGCACTGAAAATCGATTAAGAGCGAAGGAGGAGTGGGGCAGATGGATGGCCCATAGCGTTGCCCTGCATCAGGGACGCTGCCAGGGTGCAAGCAAACCAAGTTTCAGCTGGGGGCCTCACTTTAGAGATGGGTTCTCCAAGCTGGGCTGCCTGCTGTGCCCTGCGGCCCTGGCTCCTGCCTCTTGTCCCCCTCTCTTTGTCACCTCGTCCCCCCTTCCTCCCTGTGCTCTGTGGCCCTCTTCTACAATAACTCACGAGGCCCTGATCCAACGCAGAATCTTGGCAATCACCATGGTTTCTACAGGTCGGTGCCTCTCATGACGTCAGAGACGCCGGTCAGGAGGTATGCCCGCTAGCTCATCATGTCATGGCCACGCCCATTTTTTCACTTCCTTCAGTGTGTGGTGGTGGTGGTGGTGGTGGTGGTGGTGGTGGGGGGGGGAGGGGGGCAGCACTCATTTTTTTCACCATGGCGCTCCCTTCAGGAAGGGAGGGGGGGTGCGCCACTTGGGGCCACAAAAACCTAAGCTGTGCCCCTGCACTGCATCGAACAATGCTGCGGCTTGATAGATTTTCAATACATTTCATGCTGAATTCTACTGAAAACCTATGTCTAGTGTGCAGTAGGAGAAGATCCCTCTCTGATCAGATTCAGATCAGAAAGGGAGCTATTTTTTTGCCATTTTCTACTTTATTGTGAGGTGTTGAGATGCTGCTCTATTAAAATGAGTTGCTTTGCTAAACAAGTATCTGGAAATATCCCTTTATACAGTCGAAACTTAATGCCTAGTACACACCATACAATTTTCTGTTATATTTTTCTGTTAGGGTCCGTTTCCACTGGAGCGGAAAACGCCCCACAAGCAAATCGTGCGGGGAAACTCTGCCATAGGAAACTATGGCGCCGTTGGACGAATCGCTTACCCTAGTGATTCGGCCGAAACTGCCCACAGTTTTCGCACGGGAGGCTGCGAATCCCATAGCCGTGCATGGCACAGCTTCTGGGTTTCGCCTGCGTTCCTGCAGACCCGGAAGTGCTGCCGGGCATCTTACTGACGCGTGTGCGGCACAAGTGGAAACAGGCCTTTCGATTTTTTCAGTTACATTTTCTGCATTAGATTATTTTCTGTAGAGAATGGTCATTATCTCTGGTGCATTGTCTTCTGGTTATCTCCTGCTGAGTAGAACAATGCCTAACTGCTCGGCAGATAGATGGTAACAGAAAATTGTATGGTGTGTACCTAGCATAATGCTGGGAATACACGGTGAGTTTTTGCGGCTCGATTCTGCCGCCCGATCGATTCCCCGCTCGATTTCGCGCCCGATTGTCTTATCTTCCATTCGTTTTTCTTATCGTTTCCCACTGTTCCCTATGCGAAATTGAGCGCGGAAATGATCGGGTGTGAGATGGTTCAAAAAACGTACCGTGTATTCCCAGCATAAGACACCTAAAGTGAGACGTATATGGAGACTGCCATATTTATTTCCTTTTAAACAAAGCACATTTCCTGGCTGTCCTGCAGATCCTCTGCCTGTAACACTATTGGCCATAGACCCTGAACAAGCATGCCGATAACATGTTTCTGACTGAAATCTGACTGGATTAACTGCATGCTTGTTTCAGGCGTGTGATTCAGTCACTACTGATGCATCAAAGATCAGCAAGACTTTCAGGCAACTGGTATTTTTAAAAGGAAAAAAATATGGCAGCCTCCATATGCCTCTCACATCAGATTTCCTGTAAGATCTAATTGGCTAGTCAGCTGAGAAGGTCCAGAGGTACTGCCCCTGTCTGTGAAGCATGAGGTCATGAGTTTGACTCCCAGATAAGAGAAAAAAAAATCTGATTGGCTGTTGTGGGTTACTGTGAATTTGTATGCTTCCAAAGCATTTATTTGCCTCTGGCTTATTAGATAAACCAATGTGCCAAATCTTCTGCATGACAGCGTTTTGCAAGTTTTCGAAGTGACAGGTCCACTTAAAAGGTCAAAACTTCAGACACAAAATGGTTCATGCAATAATTAGCAGATAAGACAAGGCAAAGATATAGAAGCGGGTTAACATACATGCAGCCACCTCCGGGGCGGATGGCTATGCACACTCGCCTGCACGCTGCACGACAGTTTCTGAAGGGCAGAAGGAAGAAGCAAGTGTCATTAGTTAGCACTGACAATATACTTTTTCTTTTTCTGATGCAATATTAAACAACAGCAATTCACCATCCAGCTGATCTATAAGGAACTTCCTCCCTCCCTTCCCCAGGTCACCGGTCCCACCAGCAGCAGTTGGAAAGGAGACACGTGTGTCTTATAAGCATATTGTAATACGCGGGACTATGGGGAAGACTGCATTATTTACACATAGAGCCTTGCGGACCTCGCAAAATGTCAGCTTGTAAGATTTGCGCAAAGACGGTGTAAATAACGTGAGCTTAGCTGCGTCCCCTGATGGGCCGTTACGTTTAACTGCCTCGTTCTGCGAATTTCTCTTTTAAGGACATCCTTGGGATCGGACACGTTTGTTCACAGGAGAGGAGCGGAGGAAAGAAGGTAGGGAGATGGAACAATGAGGGGCCGGCCTGGTGGAGAGGGAAAGGTTATGGACAAGGACACAAGCTCATCAGCCACTGACAAGTACATGCAAGCGGTACAAATTCAGGTAAGTGAGAGGACACCATGGCTGGAGAACCACAGAAGAGGCAGCTTATAAATAGTGCAAAACAAAACAGATGGGCATTTTTTTTTTCCTTTCAAAAGAAAACAACAAAGTTTGGACCAAGCTGAAGAGTTAGTAGAGTTACCTGACTTACTGTTGCCTCTGGCCCCATTAAGGAGGCCCACTTCCTGCTGTTTCAACCAAAACAGGAAGTGATGGGATGGGAGCAATAAATACATTTTTAAATACCATGGCCCGTACGCAATAAACTTTTTTTTTCCTGAGTTTTCTCCAAGGTAATATTTCTACACCTTGTCATAAATGCCTTTTAAACCACCAGCAAGCAAGAAAATACTCACAAAAAAATGTGATAGTACTTTTCCCCTCTACTTTTTAAATTGTAACGTGCTGAAAATTATTTGAAAGATGGAGAAAACTCAGGAGAGAAAGATGATTGCATTTGTGTCCATGGCCCATATTCACTTCACCTTTTTCCTTAGTGTTTTCCAAGGAGATAATTTTACACCTAGGGCTCGATTCACAAAGCGGTGCTAACCCAGTTAGAGACTTTAGGCATGATAACCATTGCACCACTCTGGTGAAAAGCCAGTTTAGGTGTGATAAGTTTAGGCATGATAAGTTTAGGTGTGATAAGTTTAGGTATGCTAAGTTTAGATAAGTTTAGATCGCTTGCAAAGTCCCACACGCAAAGCTGCGCCATTAAACTCTATGCGAAGTGCACCAGACTTTGCTAGCGTAAAACTTTTGATCAGCTGTGCACTGTGGTGCTAACGCATTTGGCACTTAAACTTATCACACCTAAACTTATCACACCTAAACTTATCATGCCTAAACTTATCACACCTAAACTTATCACACCTAAACTTATCATGCCTAAACTGAGTTTAGGCATGATAAAGGGCTTTTCACCAGGGTGCTAACTGTTAGCACCGCTTTGTGAATCAGGCCCTTTAGGCGTGATAACCATTGCACCACACTGGTGAAAAGCCAGTTTAGGCGTGATAAGTTTAGGTGTGATAAGTTTAGGTGTGATAAGTTTAGGCATGCTAAGTTTAGATAAGTGTAGATAGCGTGCAAAGTCCTGCATGCGAAGCAGCGCCATTAAACTCTATGCAAAGTGCACCAGACTTTGCTAGCGCAAAACTTTTGATCAGCTGTGCACTGCAGTGCTAACGCAGTTGGTGCTTAAACTTATCATGCCTAAACTTATCACACCTAAACTTATCACACCTAAACTTATCATGCCTAAACTGAGTTTAGGCATGATAAAGGGCTTTTCACCAGCGTGCTAACTGTTAGCACCGCTTTGTGAATCAGGCCCCTTATCAGTAAAATGCTTCCAACTGTGCATACACACGCACTACAAAAGTCAACGACGGGTCCGCCGGACCCTCCCGCTGGGCGGTATTTAGCCGGCAGTAGCGCGTGTGTACGCGCTGTCGGCGGACTGATAAGGCTGTTTCTGAACGATCCGTTGTTGTTTCCTGTGTATCTTTGTAATTTTTATTTTGTTTTTGTAAATCTTTTGTATATATTCTCGTCTGCACTGTTCCACTTTTTGGAATATTAAATATTTATTTAATAAGCCTGACTTCTGATGTACTAACAGCTCATAGCCTAGAAAGAGACTGCAGTGTAATTTGCGTTACAAGTTCAGTGCCTGATTGTGCCTTGCTACTGTACGATTGTATTGTGTGTGTGGCGTTCCCGTATTTGGCCTAAGCACGAAGCTGACCCAAATACGAAAACGCTGGAGTGCAGACCACTCGACAGCAGAGTGGGAATAGTTGAAGTGTCTAGCGGCAGCTAGTGGTGGTAGTGAGAAGTGTTTCGAGGGGTGACAGCCTTGTGGTAGCTTGAATAAGGCTGCTTTCCCTCAGTCGGGAACCGTATCTGCAGGTGTGCCGTGAAACCGGTTCCTGACATCATTGGTTTCTTTCTGATGGTTTAAAGCATTTTACTGGTAGTGTGAAACTATCTTCTAGGAGAAAACAAAAAAGTTTAAAACTCTTTCTTATTATTCTGCTGTCCATGACCCCTGTATATAGATTCCATACTTCTTGGTGTGACATTTCTGACAGGAAGTAAAGTAATCTCCCCAATGGTAGCACAGACAGAAGTAACAATACTTTCTTTGGTAATGCATATCTATAATACAACTCACTTAAAATGGAATGCCAGGCAATATACACTTTATTATGTTTTTCATAGGGTAGGGAAGGGTTAGAACCTCTATCAGATTATAATGTTGTGTCACTAACGGGAGGAAGTAATTAAAGAGAACCCGAGGTGTGTTTAAAGAATGTTATCTGCATACAGAGGCTGGATCTGCCTATACAGCCCAGCCTCTGTTGCTATCCCAAACCCCACTAAGGCCCCCCTGCACTCTGCAATCCCTCATAAATCACAGCCATGCTGTGAGGCTGTGTTTACATCTGTAGTGTCAGTCTCAGCTGCTCTCCCGCCTCCTGCATAGCTCCGGTCCCTGCCCCCGTCCCTTCCCTCCAATCAGCAGGGAGGGAAGGGATGCAGGCGGGGACTGAAGTTCTGCAGGAGGCGGGGAAGAGCAGCAGACTGACACTATAGAGATAAACACAGCCAGCTCTGACAAGCTGTTTGTGATTTATGAGGGATTGCAGAGTGCAGGGGGACCTTAGGGGGGTTTGGGATAGCAACAGAGGCTGGGCTGTATAGGCAGATCCAGCCTCTGTATGCAGATAATATTCTTCAAACCCACCTCGGGTTCTCTTTAACAACCATTTTATTCCATAGGACCACATACAGAATTAAAAATCCATAGCTTAACATTTTTTTCTGGACTTCCAGCAAATCGGAAGATTTGGTAGACTTGTACAATATGTTCTGAAACAGACCTTTAGAGCAAAGATGTGAAATAGCACACTACTGTATGATTAATGGAAACAATAATCCCCATCTGACTTAGACAAGAAGAAAATACTTCCTAATGTCTCCTAGCAGAGTAAACCAGAAGGACATTTCTAGGTTTCTCTGCTACACACAGGATGCATCCCGGTTCACATTAGCTTTTAGCTGAGGATCGGGCCATACGGTTCCGTTGTCCATTCCACGGACAAAAAAAATGCTGCAGGCCCTAATTTCCCGGACCTTTTCGCTCAGCGGAATGGAAACGGAAGGATTTGCAGCGCAATAGGAACCTAAGGAAAACGGACGTTTTACAGCACAGTGGCTGTAAAAACTGACCGTATTCCCGGATCCAGATGGCCGGATCTGTACGGCCGGTTCCGCAAAAAAAACGCAGATGTGAACCAGGCCTAACACTGGGCTGTTGTATCAGAAAGCTAAAAAAGAAAAAGTATTTTGGATGCATCCTGCATTGAAATAAATATTCATACAAGTTAAAAATATAACTATAAATCACCAGTTTAGAAGCAAATCTGACAATAAACTTATGAGATAATTACTTGTATGTGTAGTAACCCTGGTAAAGACAACTTTCTTATTTTCGAATTTGAATTCTTAACGGAATGGCAGCGTGATGTAAAACCTGCTTCATTTGGCTGCCTCAAGAAATGACCCTGTTATCAGCAGTTTTTCTTCAGCCAAACAGTATTTTGGCTTCTGTTTACTTTTCAGGAGAGGCAGGGCTGCGTTAGGCAGCAGTTCCAGTGTCTTGTTTGCTTTTATAAAAGCACTGTTTTTTTTTTCTTTGTTATTGTTTTTTTTTAAACCAATGTACTTTTTTTTTTTTTTAAAAAGGGACCTCACACAATTTCTAAGTAGGACTAGTACACTATATACCTATGTTTATGTCATCATTTCATATATTATTTCAGATTATTTTTAAAAGAAAATATTACAATTAACTTCATCCTATTTACCCTTTAAGGAAACCATACCATGCTCAGAAATGGATTAAGGCAACAGGGGCCCTAAGGAACATAGTAGCTTGACGCTCCCACTTATTACCAAACTATTTGGTAAGGTGGAGATCAGGAAAGGTAGCAGGAATGCCCAAGGACCACAACAAGTCCCTAGGCACCTGTCTACTTTGTCTTTTAGGTTATCCAGCGCAAATATCCCCACACTTTGATTGGCCCAATAGGCTGCCTGTCAAGTTTCCTGTCAAGTGACAGGCAGCCTATTGGGCCAATCAAAGTGCGGGGAAAATGTCCTTTAAAGTGATTGGACCCGCAAGGGGCTCAGGGCAGGACGAGTGGAGCTCTTGTCATTGCCAATTAGGAGGCATAAGTTCGTAGCGCTCGCTATGCTACTCTGATAAGGCATGTTAACTCTGAGGTGTGTTAACTCTGATAAGGCATGCAATTTGTCTTAGTGAATCAAGCCCTTGGTCTGCTATAGTATAACACAGGAAAAGCAGGAACCACAAGACTTGTTCCTTTGTGCATCCAGTCAGTCCCTGAACTTTTTGCACATAAATTATTTCCAAGAATCTTTCTCTCTGTACCTCCGGGCTAATCTTATGATCTCCTGCAATTAGTCAGCATTAGGCTGTACATATTATACTGCTGGGGGTGTGCCAGCTCTGGATGAAAACATGCTTCAACATACAGAAAAGTGGATTGTAAGATTATTATTATTAGAGTGTAATATGCAGGGCTATTTGAAGAGAAGCGACACCACTTTGCTCTGTCTAGCCATTGTCACCGTTGGTGTTGTAGAAGCCTGACCGGTGGCCACACCCTCTTCTCCAGGTCAGTGGCCACACCCTCTTCTTCAGGCCAGTGGCCACACCCTCTTCTCCATCTACATAAACACACACGCTCAGGTAATATTATATCAACTCTTTCCATTTAAAGTGAGTGTAAAGGCAGAAAAAAAAGATACTTATGGAGAGGGAGGGCTCTGGACCCTATAGAGCATTCCCTGTCTTCTCTTGCTCCCCTCGTTCCAGTGCTGTCCACTAGAGAGGGCCTGAACAGTCCGCCGGCGACCAGTATTCTGCGAACATCGGCTGTTCATATTCGTGGTGAACAGCAAACATTTGGCGTGTTCGATTTGCCCCCTATACATCATCATTGAGATAAACTTTGACCCAATCAGCTAGCACCCTTTACTGGACCGCTCACCCCCTATCAAAAAGCAGTTGCGGTGGCCATATTGGGTCAATTCTCTGCTGGCTGCTGACTGTTAGTGAGAGCAGGGCCAGACTTGCTGCAGATAGGTAGGGAAAGCATTAGTTAGGCCTGTGTTATTGTTCCTCACTTGCTGTGAAAGCACCCCAAACAGCCCTTTTGAGGGCTAGCACATCGGTCTCCTGTGTTTTTGTGTGTGTGTGTGTGTGTGTGTGTGTGTGTGTGTGTGTGTGTGTGTGTGTGTGTGTGTGTGTGTGACACTCCACAGCCCACTGACACCCAGAGCTGTGTGCACACTACTGCTGTTGCTACATTAACTTGCAGATACAATACCACCCCTGTGCATTATTATTTTACTGTATTCTGATATTGTATCTAGTACTATTGTATCTCTCTGTGTGTGACACTCCACAGCCCACTGACACCCAGAGCTGTGCATAATGTGATTTCTGCCCATTAGGGTTTAAAAAATAAAAAACAAAACAAATCCTGCATAGTTATTAGTATAAGATGTAAAACAGTTTAGACACATAACGTTAATTTCACACTTTCCTCCTGGCAGGCTTTAAAGCATTAGAGCTGCAGCCACTAGGGTGCGCTCTATAGGCAGTAGCGGGGTTAGGGAGTCTTGCCCGAGGACTCTTTACAGGATAGGCACTGGGTTACTGGAGCCCTGTGTCAGAGGCAGAGCCCTTAACCAGTGCACTACGCCACCACTAGTTTACAGTAACATGTTTCACATAGAATCGCATTACGCCTGCAAAGTCAGCCATATTGCTGTTGGGTATGTGTACATTTCTGTTTGCAGTTCATTTGTGTTTAAATACTGTTTCATTTACATTTGAATAGCATTCGGTTTCAGCCTCCCACCTCCTGCTGAATTGTAAAACATTCGGGAGTGGATTTTAAACACAGCACAATAGAGCAGGCTTGGATTGAGCAGATACAAAGGAAACTCACATCATACAGTATGCTCTGTAATGCTGGGCATACACGGACCTGGTTTTCTTATCAATTGAGCCGCTGATGGCTCGACTGATAATTTCTGACGCGTCCGATTACCCGCGGCCGCCGGATCGATTCCGTGCTCGACAACGGTGGGCAAAACAATAGGAGAAAACGAAATGCAAATAAGAAGTGCCCGCGGGGACGAGCGGGAATCGATCCGGGCGGCCGCGGGGGCGTGCCGGAATCGAGGCAGCGGCTCGAATCTGCTGGAGAAACGGTCCGTGTATTCCCAGCATTAGATCTCATTCAGAATCCAAACTCTTGGTGTAAAGGTCTGCCCAGACTGCTTCAGAAATCCAGATACAAATCTGAAGAAAATGTCCTACACACAAGCTTAAAGAAGAGCTGTCAGCCATACTATCTCAGAAAAAAACACATATATAAGTAGATAAATACTTGCTCTATTTACATAACATATGTATTGCACTGTCCACGTTTTGATTTTAGTGATTTTTCTACACTAAAAAAAGAGAAAATCCTTCCTACCATTCAACTGTGGCTATTTTGAAGCCAATCCTGATGTAATTTCCTCCCTTACTCTCCTCTGCCTGATTGTGTATGCATTGCCCGCCCTCCACTATAGAAAGTGCATTGTCTCAGCATGAGAAATATTGCCCAATCAGAGATGAACAGAGGTGTGGGAGGGGAATACAGGAAGGAAAGAGGCTTCAGCCAATCAGACTGCATTAGTTAAAGCGGACCCAAACCAAACATTTTTTTAATTCAAAATATTTAGTTGCACCACTCTGACACATACAAAGATAAATAAACACTGCTTCAAGCCTATTAGCATTTCAGTTCATGCTTTTCACCCTTCTCTTTTCAGAACTAGGGTTATACAGGTGTCAGCCATTAGCAATTCCTTCTTTGCCGGACACCTTCTACTCCACCATACTGACGGATTCTGTCCCGGCAATATGAAAGGAAGGGAGGGGTTCCTCCAATAAATGTAAAATATTTTATATTTGTCATCATGCAGCTGAAAAAAGGCTGCTATTGTTATTATAATTTAGAAAATAGATTTTATTTCTGAGATCTTGTTTTTTTAATTTGGGTCCACTTTGAGACTGAGGGGAAGTAGAGCATAAAAAAGAACAACCCAGCATGCCCTGCAACTTCCTTTTTGTGTACCAAATGTTGTGTGTACCAAATAAGAGTCAGGTAAACTGGGGAATGATCATTTATCAACAAGAAAAGTAATAGTGATTTTTAACTTTTAGATTGCCTGGTTAGCATCCTTATTACTTGTTTACCAGATAAAAATAAAGAATAGATTTTTTTGTTTTATGCCCAACAGTTACACTTTAACCACCTTAGCGGTAATGACGAGCTCAGCACGTCCATTACCGCCGCAGTGAATATCTCCGGCCCCTGTGGGCCGATTTTGATAATTTTTTTTTAATACACGCAGCTAGCACTTTGCTAGCTGCGTGTGGGGTTTGATCGCCTCTGCTCCACGGCGATTCGTAAGGGAAACCCCCCCGCCCAGACCCCTTGCACAGCCTGGCCAATCAGTGCCAGGCTGTGCTATGGGGCTGGATCAGACACCCCCCGACACCATGACGTCATCCCCATCGTCGCCATGGTGATGAGGGAAGCCAAGCGGAAAATCCCATTTACAATGGGATTTTCTGCTTGCTGTAAAAGCCGGCGGCGATCGGACTAGATGGGCAGATGCACTTTCTAGTGGTGAATCATGTAGCTAACTTTCAGCTCAAGTTTCCTGTCAAGTGACAGGCAGCCTATTGGGCCAATCAAAGTGCGGGGATAATGTTCTTTAAAGTGATTGGGCCCGCAGGGGCTCAGGGCAGGACGAATGGAGCTCTTGTCATTGCCAATTAGCAGGCATAAGTTCGTAGCGTTCGCTGTGCTACTCTGATAAGCCATGTCAATGCTGACAAGGCATGTTAACTCTGTTAACTCTGATAAGGCATGCTATTTGTCTTAATGAATCAAGCCCTAATTGTTTTTGCCCTACTACTATCTTTCAGGAAGGAAGGTTACATTTTCCCATCCAGCTATCTCAGTCTCCATTCAACAGACTTTTAGTGAGTTTGGTTTACTTGGCCTGGGCTTCCATCTGCAAGGTTATAACCTAACCCAACTGTCACTCTGCAACCTTGGCCAGGAACACTATTTGGCAGTGGCACTATGAGCAGTGGAGGATTTTCTGAATCTGGTATCTTCGGACTGCAGCATGAGGAAGCTATCTGCACTTGGTGGGGTCCTTACTTAGGAAAACTTAAGAAGAAAACTCCCAAACTTCCTACTTTGCAATGGAAAATCCGGTATCCCACTTGGCTCAGTGTAAATGGTTTAACATAATGAAAACCACAACACAAAAGAAGGTTGAGGACATATTAAGCATAAAGGTCACATTAGGAGGGGCTCTTTGTCTTTATCTGATGTCCTTTTCCTGCAGCTGGAAACAATTAAAAACCAATAGGATTACACTGTATGACCGGAGGGAACACATTGTGTGTTGAATTGCGCAGGTTGTTTTTGTACAATGTTTTCCACCAAAGCAATTGAGAACATGATATTCTCTTCTCGTTTTCAAACTTCCCATTCAGGCCAGCAGGTGGAGTGCTAAAAACTATTTATAAATTGGTATCTTTTCATATTTTTCTGAGAAAAAAACAAAGTCTAAATTTACAATGAAAGCGTTTGTCTGAGTACAGTTTTATACTGCTGCATTTAGTGTGACACAAAACGATGCAGTGTTTGCAAAAATAAAAGGAAAATATCAGTTCTACCAATTAATCTTCTCCTTAATGGACCTCTGTCTGGCTAAAATCTTAAAATTTAAAATACATGTAAACATATACAAATAAGAAGTACATTTCTTCCAGAGTAAAATGAGCCATAAATTACTTTTCTCCTATGTTGCTGTCACTTACAGTAGGTAGTAGAAATCTGACAGAACCAACAGATTTTGGACTAGCCCATCTTCTCATCGGGGGTTCTCAGGGTTTTCCTTATTTTTAAAAGCACTTAGTGAATGGCAGTTGCTTCGTCCAACTGCCAAAATAGTGTGCAGTGACAGGGAGGCTGGCTAGTATCTTTGTATAAATCTTTTTCAGGGAATGTCTTTATAAAGAATAAAGGCCATGCTGAGAATCCCCTATGGAGAGATGGACTAGCCCAAAATATGTCGGTAATGTCAGATTTCTACTACCTACTGTAAGTGACAGCAACATAGGAGACAAGTAATTTATGGCTCAATTTACTCTGGAAGAAATGTACCTTATTTGCATGGGTTTTAAATTTTAAGATTTTTGCGACAGTTTCTCTTTAATGAACTACAGCTGCCTTGCTTGTGGTCTGACTTGCCCACCCCCTCCCTCTATAACAGGGTTGTCAAACTCACATACATAGTGGGCCAAAGATCTACACTGGGACCTAGTTGTGGGCCAAACTCAATAGCTAATGGCATCCTAACTAACTTATAAAGTTCCCTGGTGTCTTATGGCCCCCCTCCAAACCCTATACAGTTCCCTGGTATTTAGAGATCCCCACCCTCCACTATACAGTTCCCTGGTGTCTAGTGGTCCCCACCCTCCACTATACAGTTCCCTGGTGTCTAGAGGTCCCCACCCTCCCCTATACAGTTTCCTGGTGTCTAGAGCCTCCCATCCTCCCCTCTTCAGTTCTCTAGTATTTAGTGATTCCCCCCTCCCCCATATGGCTTCCCTGGTGATTAAGGGCTTCAACTCCAATATAGCTTCCCTGGTGGTCTAGAGTGGGCCAAACATAATGCAAAGTGGGGATACCACTTGAGGGCCAAACTGAATGGCTCTGATGGCCAGATTTGGCCCACTGGCCCGAGTTTGACATGCATGCAATATACTAAAAGGAAAACACTAGCTGGTATCCCTCCCATGTCCTCTCTGACTACATACGTAATGATGGGAAAGGGGGAGGAGTTCTGACAGTTTACAAACGGTCGTTAAGTCTAACTAAAGCTGAATACTCACCTGACAATGAACCTGGGAATCTCACAGAGATGCCTTCCAACAAACAAGGATCTCCGATCCATCTTCCTGCCCGTAGGAACACGAGACATCACGCGACGGCACATGACAGGCATGAACGGGAGTTCAAACGACCGTTGCACTTTGCACGGAAGTCGTGGCGGGTCATTGGGGGATCTTAACCTCTTGAGGACCCCATGTTTATACCCCCTCCTCCCCCCAGTGACCAGGCCATTTTTTACAATTCTGCACTTCTCAGCTTTAACATTTTATTGCTCGGCCATACAACTTAGCACCCAAATGAATTTTACCCCCTTTTCTTCCCACTAATGGAGCTTCCTTTTGGTGGTCTCTGATTGCTGCTGTGATGTTTATTTTTTTTATTTTTTTTATAAAAGATGATGCTTTTTAAAAAAAAATAATCTCTATTTCTTTTATTCCTCTTTCCCCTCCTAAATTAGCCCTAGAATGCGATCCATACAAAACACTACGCATACATAAGCATCGGCCTATGTGTAGGATTGCATTGTGAGCCGCTAGGAGGGACAGTTAAAAGAGGAACTCCAGCCTAAACAAACATACTGTCATTAAGTTACATTAGTTATGTTAATTAAAATAGATAGGTAATATAATCTCTTACCCACCCTGTTTTAAAAGAACAGGCAAATGTTTGATTTCATGGTGGCAGCCATCTTTTTGGTTGAAAGGAGGTGACAGGGAGCATGAGACACAGTTCCAACTGTCCTGTGTCCTGAGCACCTCTCCCAGTTGCTAGGCAACGTGAACAACAACATAAGAAATCCCATCATGCTTTGCACAGCATCAGGGGAAAAAAAAGCCCGGGCAGTTTTCTTTGATGGGTGGAGCTTCTGATGCTGTGAAACTGGTAAAGAAACACCAAGCCTTTTCAGTTCTGCTGAGTAGATTTTTAGTATGGAGGTTCACTTTAAGTGACAGGGCTGTACACATGTTTATTAGTTTTCTTTTTTACTTTGCAACCTGCCATCTCCGATCACGGCTGGCAGGGTGATGACTAATCCCCGCTTAGTTTACTAGCAGGGAACGTGCGTGAGAGAGCGAGTGCTCCCTGCTAATCCCGCCCACAACACTTTAACACCAATCGGCGTTAGGCGGTCCCCAGAGAGCCACTCTCCCACCACCCATCGGCGTTAGGCAGTCGGGAGAGGGTTAAAGATCAGATACGCCATGACGGTCATTTTTGCTGGGCGTCGCAAAGTGTCGTTCGCCTAATCACATGCTTGTACCCACGTCGCGAGATCTCGGAAAACATCACTTGTTGCTCATAAAATCCCTGGTCATTGGAAGAATCATGGACAAAATCGCAAGGTGGGCCTTGAGTTGCAATGACATGAAGTCAATGCTGCCTGCCTGTGTATGACTGCAAACCCAGCCATACGCAGCATACTGCAAAAACGGGTTATGTCACATGCAGTATAAATTGCACGCAATGGCCCTTATTCAAGGCACTTTTTCTCCTAAGCTTTCTCCTAGGTGATATTTTCTCACCATATCAATAAAATGCCTTTGAAGCCACCAGTAAGCACGAAAATACTCAAAATAATGGTGACGGCACTTTATCAATTGCAAAGTGTTGAAAGGTTATTTTAAAGTGACACTGAAGCGGAAAAAAAAAATTATGATATAATGAATTGGTTGTGTAGTAATTAATAGAACATTAGTAGCAAAGAAAATACTCTCACATTTGTATTTTTAGTTATATACGGTAGTTGTTTTTTTTTATAACCTAGCATCATTCTCTTGTATTTGCAGTTTACACATTACTCAGCATTCTAAATGATCTCACAGAGCAGGCTAATAAACTTTTTAACTTTCCTCTGCAGAAAAAAAAAATACAGTGTCTGACAGTTGAGATAATAAGCAGGAGAACAGAGGCAATAACAACACCTCTGAGGTGCCTGGCTCTTCTACTGACCACATATGCTATTGCTCCGTTGTTATTGCCTGATGAAGCGGGATCAAACCTGCGAAACGCGTTGTATATTTGGAGTTCATAAATAAAATATATTGACTGTCTTTACTACAGTCATTGTGTGTCTACTTGGAGGAGGTAAGTCCACCACTACCTCCTCTATTTACCAAGAATTTGGTTTTTAAGCTCATTTAGCTTCCTTTTATCCTTTTGGCGCCTCTGTTCTCCTGCATAATATTGAGTCCACCCCGGGTGGAGGGTTGAACCCCCTTTTTTCTCATCTACAGAGAGCGACCTCTTATTCCTGAGTGGGGTCAGGAAAATCTCCCCACCTGCCTTTACAGTAGTTGCCTACTGGTAACCCTGGTTTGTGAGTATTAATATTTACTCTATCTAGTAACCATTTACCAGTACATATTACACTATTGGGGCTCTTGGTGTTCCTTGTTTTTATCTACTTGAGATAATAAGCTTCAGAAGATAGAGCTGTCTGTGACTTTGAAAGTCGTGGAGCTCAATGGCTCTGTTGCATAGATAACAACTGGAGTTTCTTAACTCTTCCTGTACTGGAAACAGTATTAGACTCATGTCTCTGGTCCTAATGTTTTATTTCTTAGCTACTACACATATACAAATCATTATTTCACAAGTTTATTTTCACTTCAGATTCTCTTTAAACAGAAGAGGAAAATTAATCTCCTAGGAGAAACCTCAGGAGAAAAAGTGAAATGAATAAGGGCTAATATATATTAAAAAAGCACAGGCCCAAATGAGTGCTTTAATTATCGCTAATTATCTCCCCATCCTCACATTCAAAATAGTGGCTTCCAGGCTGAAATAAACACTGCTGACAAATTCTCCTCTCATTTATTAAAATAATAATAATGATGATATTGGTAACAGTAGTTATTTATTTATTTATTTATTTATTTTTGAAATACAAATGACATCCTTTTTTTGACAGATAAAACGAAATTATTTTGCCTGTAGGTGATCTTCAATTAGGTGAATTAAAAATCAATTTATAAATAAGCATAGCCATAAAAAAATAATAACTATGAGTTTGTGAGTTAATTAATGTTGTTAGAAAAAAAAATAAAGAAGTATAATTTATAAATAACCGTAATACTAATATTGAATAAACACATAATTAAGAATTAATAACTATTTACCTGATGTATTCAGTAATTAATTTACTAATTAACTAAATGGTTTAATTAAGTAAACACCAATTAATAAATTATTATTAAAATCATTTGCTGCTTCACAAAAATTTAACTTTACTAAAACCGTAAATGTAGCTGTCACCTTAATTATACTCCTGAAATATTGAAAGAAAATGATAATTAAAATTAATGAATTAGGCTCTGTGAATTTTTACATTCGATTGTCCATAAAAATTATAATTATTTAGCATTTGTAGACTGGGGAATTTACTGTATCTGTCTAAATTTTGCAGTAAATCTATAACGAAACGTCATGTCACCACAAATGTAATTAGTTGCATTATGAACTGATGTCAGCACCGTGCAATGCCAATAATAACAATATCAATAAAGTGTGTTTTCAGATATTACAGTATACAGACTATGCTATTGCTTTTATCTGCACATGTAAAAAGGTCCACCATCACAAAAAATGTAACATTTAAAATACATAATTGTGTACAAATACATATATGAAGTACATATCTCCCAGATTACAGTGCACTTCACTTTTTTTCCTAAGTTGCTGTCACAGTAGGTAGTAAAAGCCTGACAGATCTGACAGGTTTTAGATGAATCCATCTTCTCATGGAAGATTCTCAGCAACTCATTTAGTCTTTACAAAAGCACTCCCTGGAAAAGGTTGATAAAAAACAGTATTCTGGTCCTTCAGTAAATTGTTTTGAAAATAAAGAAAACCTTGAGAATCTCCCATGATGAGATGGACTAGTTCAAAATCTGTCAGATTTTTACAACCAACTGTAAATGAAATGACATAGGAAAAAATACATTTATAGAGCATTTCACTCTGGAGCAAATGTACATTTTATATGTATGCATACACATGTATTTTAGCAGTCCTTTAACCTCTCCCTACCCTTTCCGTTCACACTAACCCTCTCTTACACCTATGCTCAGGGGTGCAGCTAAGGTTTGGTGGCCCCACGCAGCCCATAATTTGAGCCCCCCCCCCCAAGGCAAAAAATGGGCATGGCCCCACCACCGATGAAAGCGCAGCGGCGATGAAGTAGGCCTGGCCATGACATGATGTGGGTGGGGCCAAATGAAATACAGATAGTCCCCACTTCGCAAATTAGATAGGGACTGTAGGTCTGTTCTTAACTTGAATCCGTTCTCTTTTGTCCCCTTCTGTTCTCCGTGCGCCTCTTTTGTCCCCCTCTGTGTCAGCTCAATTCCCCCGTATCATCTCTGTTCTCCCTGTGCCTCCTTTGTCCCCCTCTGCTTCACCTCAACTCCCCCGTATTATCTCTGTACTCCCTGTGCCTCTTTTGCCCCCCTCTATGTCCCCCTGCCCTGTCCTAACCAGGCATAGGTGCCCCAGTATAGGTATCCAAGTATAGATCCCCTCAGCATAGGTACCCAGGCATAGGTGCTCGCAGTATAGGTTAGCTAGGCATAGGTGCCACAGTATAGGTAGCGAGCTATAGGTTCCCCTAGTAAAAGTAGCAAGGTGCAGGTGGTGCTCCAGTATAGGTTAGCCAGGTACAGGTGCCACATTATAGGTAGCGAGCTATAGGTGCACCAGTATAGGTAGGCAGGTACAGTTGATGCCCCAGTATAGGTTAGCCAGGCCAGTGGAGACTTACATAACCCTGTTCCAGCTCCAACTCCTCTTGCTGCCCTTTCCTCCTCTCGCCGCCTCACTGTATCCTACTGCCATGGTTATTTCTGGCTGCACCTCTGACGTCATGAGAGGCGCCGCCTGGGGGGGTAACCAAAGAGACAGGATGCAAACCCAGAGAGGCGGCAACAGGAGTAGAGAGTGGCGTCAGGAGGAGAGAGCGGCGACTGGAGTCTGCACTGATCTGGAATGGGGTTGTGTAAGTTACTGGGGGCCCCGGGGGGCGCACAGCACAGGGCATGCATGTGGGCAGTGGAGCGAACGAGGCCCCCTAAAGTGAGGCCCCAAGCAGAGGCTGCCCTGCCTATGCTAAACTTTAACCACCATCCCTAGACAATACAGTACCCACTTTCTATCATCTTTGTGTATAGTCATCACTCCGCTACACAGTAGACAAATGCCGGCTCCGAAAACACCGGCGCCAGATGAAAAGAAATCCGGTACTCCACTATACAATAACTAAGCAGTAACCAAAACTAGTATACTATAGCCAAACTCCAGGTACACAATACCCAATCTTAGCTATATAACAGCTCAGGATCCTTCGGGGCTTATGGCAGCACCCAAATAGACAGGTACACTGCAACAATTTAACTGTACCATAGTGTTGCATGTGAATTTTAACAAAAGTCATTTTCGCGTTGAAAATGCTATTTTCAATTTTAAGACAATATGCCCGAAAATACATTGTATTTTCACAATAGGGTCAAAGAAAATGAATTGTTCTTTTCAATGCAGTAATTCTAGAAAAACATAAAAAATCATTATTGTTACTGTGAAAATTTGTGAAAAATACGAACACCATCTATTTTAGTTCGAAAAAATAAAAAACTTATTAGAAAATGATTTTCGATGGCATTTTTTCTTGAAAGTCGAATTTTACATTATTTTCGTGAAAATTGGCATTTCCGCTCATCGCTGCTGTTCTGCCTGTAGGGTGCTGAGGGTGTACCTATGAAATAGCCGCCGGGAGATTTGGGCGCAGGATACAGCCGATATACGGCTTACCCTGCTCCTGCACAAGTCCTGGCGGCGTTAATGACTATTCCCCCTCCAGGTCCACATGGATGGTAGGGAATGATTAAATTCGGCTTCCAGCGATTGCTGGCAGGCCAAATTACAGTGTTTTAAAAGTAACTTAAGCGCCGTCTTCTGACGGTATTGTGTACCTGGAGCGTGGCTATAGTATACTAGTTTTGGTTGCTGCTTAGTTATTGTTGTATGGTGGAGTACCGAAGTTACTACCTGTGCGCCGCTTTAGCCGTATTTCCTATTACAGCCTATGGTGGCGCCAGCTACGCCCAAATCGCTTTTGCTGTTTTAACAGAGCTCGTGCTGAGGATGAAAAAATACTCTATGAATTGGTGCAGCGAGTATTTTACAAAAAACAGGTTTATTATTTTCGTTTTATGAAACAAATTGTTTCATTTGCCAATGTTATTTTTATTTATTATATTTATTTTTATTTTATTTACTATTTTTATTTAATTAATTTATATGTATTTATTATTTTTATTTTATGCATTTCTTATTTTTATTATTTTTTTTTAATATATGTATTTATTATTATTTTATTTTTTTTTCTGGTTGGACTTAATGGACGAATGTTTTTTTTTTTTCAACCAAACTAACTATGTAACTATGTCATTGAAAACTCCATTCTAGTAAATGCATATTTTTCTCTATTTCTGGATCTGGGTTTGAAATCTTAGTACCCTAAGAACTGAGCTAATGTCTTCTGCTGTGCTCTATGAAAGGGCCAAATGTCCACCCTGCAGGTATTTGCCACAGTTGACCAACTTACTGCACGTGTGATCTCAGTGCCTCCTGACTGACTCCAGTATGAGAGAGCTAGAGAGATTCACTCCTCCTCCCACTGTCTGCCACATTGGCGTGCAGGACTGCACCTCCATGAGATATATTATAAATGCTGGGCTCTGCATGACTGCAATCCATGAATGTAACAGCACTGCACAGATGTCACATCAATGTGCTGTTCAGGCTTTTTTTCTTTCAGAGCCTTGGTTAGTAGTGAAAACGAGTGGGCAGGTATCAGATGCTATCACAAGATCAAAGGAAGTCATAACAGAACTCAGACTTATGCTTTGACTCAAAACAGCCATATGTCCTGTGCGCCTTCAGCAACACAGAAACCACGCCGTCACTTCTTAGTGACCCCTGAGGTTCCCGCTTTACGAGCATGCTGCTTTCCCTTCCAGCCTCTCTGTACCCTCGCATTTCAGCACCCCCCCTGCTTCTATCAAACCTTCACATACAGTATAGCTGGCTGTGGCTGTGAGCACCTGTATTCTATGTCTAGGCAGTGGGGTCACGTGAGAATGCTGCTGCTTGTTTTCAGCAGACTAGAGGACATCACTTTGCAGCGAGGAGAGGTCCGTCCACCTGAAGCAAGGCCCTTCCAATGGTAGCTCAGTTAATCGCCACTTAAAGAAAACCAGAGACGAAGCACCCTCATGTATTTTATTACATTTATCAGTGGGAACATGACAGTAAACACTTACCCTGCTTTTAAGGGGGCCATACACTAGCCGACCAACCAACCAATCGACCATCCAATTCGATTATTGTAATCGAATTGGATGAAAATTGGTGCTGCCAAGTGCATGCCCGACCGACAAATCGACCAATTTCGGGACAGAAATTGCCTGCACGGTCAATCGCACATGCTGGAAGATGCCGGGCCGATGTTGGTCGGTCGGGTGCGTGGCAAAACAGTGGCCGAATTGCGAACGAGTGACGAGATGGTGAAACCCCCGCCGCTGCCGCTACAATGTATAAATGTATGTAGTGTAGTGCATTTATACATTACTCGTCCGGTGTCAGCCTCTACGCGGTTTCTGTCCATCTCGCCGGGTTACGCATAGACGGCAGCGGCGATATGTCTGACGTCACTAAGGCGCATAGCAGCTGACGTCAGACGCTATGCGCCGCTAGCGTGTATGCGGCTTACCCGGCGAGATGGACGGACACCGTGCGGGAGCTGCTACAGGACAGATAATGTATAAATGCACTACACTTCATACATGTATACATTTTGGGGGAAGCGGTGGGGTGGACGCGGCGGGCTCAGCCGATTCCCTGATGATTTCATGCTGAAATTGGACAGGAATCGGCCTGTAGTGTATGGGCAGAATCGACCAAGAGACAAATTTATCTCTAATCAGATTCGATTAGAGATAAATTTGTCTCTTGGTCGAATCTGCCCATAATCGTTCTAATGTATGGCCACCTTTAGTTTCATTCTTCTCTGCTAAATCTGCCTGTTATCAGCTGTGATAAGAATCCCCGACTGAGCATTCAGTCTAGCTTTGACTTGGAATCATTATAGCTGAGTCAGTCTTTTGTGAAGTCTTTTCAAGCCCAAGCTCGCCCCCAAATGGCTCAGCTTTCCTGCTTTGCATACTCAGAGCTCTGATGACATTGGAGGGGCAGCTGCTGCCGAGAAAGAAGCTCTCAAACAACAGACAAGTGTGGCTGTGTGATCTGTGTGCACTGTGCAGTCATCATGCAGTTTCATTTTTATGAGAGACACTTCCTACAGGCAGCTGCACAGCATACCAGAATAATGGATGCAGTATCAGCCCTGCTTGTTTATAGTCTCATAGAGCCTAGACAGGACATCCAGAAAAGCTCATAACCTGGAAGCAGAATGGGTATGAACCGGTGGCCATATTGGATTTTTCCTGGAGCCATAATGGATAAAAAACACTCAAAAAGGCACACCAGAGCGGCGAAATTATCAGGTAGAGCATTTATTCTTTACAAGCTATCGACTGATATGTTTATTTTGTGTGAAACGTTCATCTTTGGTTCCCTTTATAGTGGATCCGAGATAAACTTTTACTGTTTACATAATAGTTCCTTTCATATAGTTTATAGGGTATTCCTCAAGCCCAATACTGTTTTATTTTTTTAATACTCGAATTCCCTATAAACTAAACAAGCCTCGTCCACAGCTCCTCCAATGCCTAGGCACTCTGAGACCCATGTAGCAAGGGCTTATGGGAGCTCAGTCTGGGCAGGAGGAGGTGTTATTAGCCAGAGATTTCAGAGGCAGAGTGGAGGAGGGGGGTGTGAAGTTTTCATACGCTGAGGGGTGGAGATGCAGAGCAGCTTGCCTGTGTGTAATGTTTACAAGCAGAACATGGCTGCTCTCGTATCACAAGAATCAAACTAATCATATACTGTTGAAGCTGTTTGCAGCTAGATTTGCTGTGTAAACTATCCAAACTTGAGTTAAGATATATAGATAAGTTACTTTTATAGTTAGTTTTTCATCTCGGATCCCCTTTAAAAATGATTAAAAAACAAAAATAAACTCCTTTGCCTCCAGGACAGCCCAGTGGCGTAGGGGTATGGTGATCCCTACGCTGTGGAGCATTCACATAGTGACCCAGGACAGAAGTTCCACCCCAGGACTGTCCCTGGGACAAAATGTGATGAAGAAATATTAATTTGACCAGGCAAGTACAGAATTGCCTTCTAACAGTGTCAAACATCACTGTAGACCTATAGTACTAACTTACCAAGCCCTATATTTATACTATTTATCTGATTGATTAATTATTTGTTTCCTGTATCTATGTAGTGACAACATCATGCAGCTCTTTAGCAAGCATATTGAGCAATTCACATCATTCACTGTTCCACAAAGTGTCTCACTAACATCCCTACAGCATTTTAGGACCAGTTTAAAGGAAAGCCAGTTAAAGTGGATCCGAGATAAACTTTTACACATTTCATAATTGTGCCCCTTACATATAGTTTATAGGGCATTCCGCAAGCCAAATACTTTGTTGTTGTTGCTGTTTTAATACCCTAATTCCCTATAAAACTAAACAAGCCTCGCCCACAGCTTCTCCAGCGCCTAGGCATTCTGAGTGCCATGTAGCAAGTGTTCATGGGAGTTCAGTCTCGGGAAGAGGAGGAAGCAATTTGTATTGTTTGAAAATAAACAAATATAATCAGCCTCCATATCCCTCTCATTTCAGGTTCCTTTTAACTTATCTGTAATGTTTTGGGTAGATATACTGACCTCAAACCAACATCAAACACTTTTGTTCCAGTTCTGTATCTATCATGCTTAAAGATGAAATTTTGTTACTTTTTGAAAGTTTACAGTGAAGCTATGCACAGATAGTCATGAAAGGTTTTGCCCATACCCATTACACTTGTTGGTAATTGGTTTGATGATGGCAGGTCTGCGCTATGACTAACGATAGGCCATGCCTCACTATGTTTTTGGGATAAATCTTCATGCCTGGAGGAAACCCATGTAGACAAGGAGAGAACAAACACACTCTTTGCAGGAGAGTGCCCTAGTGAGGGTCAAACCAAAGAAAACCGTTTTCTACAACAAGATTGCTGACCACTTAGCCACAATAGCCTCTAGATTTGTTATGCTTCTCTAGGGCAAGAGCTCATTGGAGAATATTGTTGACTCGGCCAGCCTAGTAGTCAGGAGTTTTTGTTTATTGGCCCTTATGTAATTCACTTACTAGCCTCAGTTTTCTCCCATGAGATATTTTTTCATCTTCTGTTTAAAATAACTTTTTATCACTCTGCATTTGAAAAAGTACCAAAACATAAGTGAAAAAGTACTGTCAAAATATTCGGAGTATTTTCTTGCTTGCTGCGGTGGCTTAAAAGTCATTTTATTGATAAGGTGTGAAAATATCACCTAGGAGAAAGAAAAGGGGAATTTAATAGGGGACGATCGTTTCAATGCCCTAAAATAATTTTTACAGTACTTCTTCGCCTCCTTTTTTGTACTTTTTCATTAATAGGATGCTGACTATACACGAGGCACGGATGTCTGCAGTTGCATGGAGACAAGCAACAGTTGAAAGTCTCCAGCAACGACAGTTGTATACAAGCGACGATTGTGTACACGCGGCAACAACCTGTCTGCAACATAGCGGAAACTGTTGCTCAGCAACTTCTGTCGCAAGTTCAATGAACTGTCGGACTCACAAGAGTTACTAGAGACTAGCATACACACGACCGCACCGACTTGAGACTAGCGACGGTTCCTGCAACAGCTGTTGCCGGCGATTGGCCAAGTCAATCGCCTGGCGACAGCTCTGATTAGCAACAGTTCCTTGAGCGCCTCATACACACGGAGGACCTGTCGCCGCAACATGCGCGCGCCATGTGTTTCCAGCAAGAGTTGTAGCCCGTGTGTATGGGCCTATAGCCAGGACCGGGGTGTGCAGTAGATCATGACTTAGTTCGACTAGAGGTTTTACCAGGCCGCCCAGCGAAGGATCGAAGCGGCCTCGGAGGACAGCGAGGGAGCCAATGGCCTAAAGGGGCTGGAAGAAGCCCCAGATAAGTATAAATGCTTTTACTCTGTCGTCTCAGGTACACTTTAACTGCTGATATTAACATAGGCGCCAATGGGGCACAAAAACTTTTGGGGCCTTCCGGTGCTCAAATTTCCTGCCGCCATCTGAAGATACTAGAGACTGCAAAAGGCATAAATGACATCTAGTGACCAGATTGTGCATTCGTTGCCTTATTTCTATTGGCATCTCATGGCATGGATGGTGATCTGAAAGATATACAGGTCAGGTATAGGTATACTTACCCGAGAAGGGCTTGGGTGTGCACCGCTCCCCCAGGACCCTGAGTTACTTCTGTCTTCTACATCTAGGAAGAAACGAGAAAACAGACACATTCTTTAGACTTTATCTGAATGACGTTTTGTGTCAATGCGCATTTTAAATTAAAGCTTCAGACTAATCTGCTGTTGAGTTTAATTAAGACTCCCAAATAGCGTGGCTACATTGATACTAGACATCTGACCCGTCTGCTTAACTAAACTCATTTAAATTCGCAGCTCGCGTCGACAGCGCCCTCAAGAACCTGGAAAGTTCAGCCGCATGCTGCTTCGAATCCTCAAAGCCTCGCAAAATACGTTATTGCAAAGTTCTGGCAAAAGTTAGGCATGGTTCTGCAGCTTCGGCTAACGGCATCATCTCAAGGACATGAAGAACTTCAGGAAGAAGAAAGAAATGCTACGATGGTACTGATGATGTCAGAGCATCTGGCCATCCTTGGAACGTACCACTTCAGAGAAACAACAGGTGACACTGTATTTGGGATCTGTAGTCTCCCAACATTATTATTGTTGATTTACAAAGCACCAACACATTCCGTAGCGCTGTACAAAGTAAGAAATAAACATGGGGTACATAATACAAACTATTGGTATTGGAATTGGTAAAAAATACAGAACTGGTAATTACAGTGACAAAAGGAACATGATGAATAAAATGTATAACAAATCGCAAGACACAAAATGGTGAGAGAGCCCTGCACTTGTCAGCTTACAATCTAAAGGAATGGGGGGGGGAGCAAGAGGTGGGGTAGGATACAATAGTCATACCTAGAGGCAGTGAGTTTTTAGGTAACCTTGTAGGAGTACAACTTGGCTAGAAGTCAAAGGGGGAATGACCTAAGGTAGAGTGTATGCTGGTTGGAAAAAGTGAGTTTTTAGGAAGCATTTAAAGATATCAAAGGTTGGAGAGTGAGGGATGTGTTGTGGAAGGGTATTCCAGAGGAGGGGTGAAGCACGTAAGAAGTCTTGTATAGGTGAATGCATGGAGGACAAAAGAAGGTCATGTGCAGATCTGAGAGTGCGGTTGGGTTGATATCTGGAAACTAGTGAGGAGATGTACAAAGGAGAGAGAATGTGATAAGGAATGATCAATGTGATGCAAATAATTCCAAGTTGATGCAGTAATAAGCAAATTCTGCAGTGTTTTCCCCAGGCTCCACCCTGGTAATTTTGGTGAGCACCCGTCGGTCATCGGCTCGCCTCCTCATCCTCCCCCTCTGCTGTAAGCAAAGTCGGCCCTGCATTCTCTCATCTCGCCCCACCCGGCTACTTTTTCATGCCACCCGGTTGGAAAAAAATTCTGGGGAGACCACTGTTTTGTATGCAAATATATGCTGTTTGAAAATGCACTAATTGAATTCCTGCAAGATGGAATTGATTAGTTCATTTTCAGGCTGCATACCGTATATACAAACATAAGCCCTCCCACACAAATGGCAACACCCCCCACTTTTAGCCTAAAAAATAGGCCTAAAGCTATAATCCGTTTATTGGCCGCCCCCTCAATGTGCCGCCCTTGGCCCCATGCAAAGCGCACATCTGTAAGTTGCCGACACGTGCGGTGTCAGCATATGAGTGTGCTTCAGCCGGTACAGCTACCTGTCCTCACTCCAGCTTGCTTCCTCAAGTGTCCCATGCTGCTTCTGAACTGGCCATGAGAGCTCCAGGGTAAGGCTTGGTTCACACATAAATCTGTACATTTCTGCTCCAGTCCTGCCCTGTCAGTTCTGCATCAGTTTTCTATCAGTTTTACCTGACCGGACTGGAACTGTACACCTTTTATGTGTGAACACACCCATAGAAAACTGATACAAAACTGACAGGACTGGACTGGAAATGTACACATTTTATGTGTGAACGCACCCATAGAAAGGCATACAAAACTGCTGTCAACTTTCAAAAACTGACAGGACAGGAGTCAGGACTGAACACCTTGATTAAGGCTAGGTCCACACGGGTGAAGGACGGACACTGCAGTCCGGGATCAGGGACTGCAAACTGATCAAAGTGCATCAGTTTTGCATCAGGTTTGCATCAGTTTCCGTTCAGTTTTTTACCCTAAAAAATGGACAGAAAATGTCTCTATCATTAGGAAGGTAGTGGGAGGATTTTTGGGCCAATAATAAAGTTCAGGCTATCCGTTTTCTCATCAGTTTTTGTTGCTATTTTTCCTGTGGAGATGGAGATGCGTTTTCTTATTGCTTTTCACTACCCATCTGTGTATCCGTGGTCCGTAAAAATGCAGCAATTCCGAACCTTCCGTTCAGGTTTTGAAAACGGGTCCCTGCAAATGCAGACAGATCCATTTTTTTCTTGAGGACGGCTGCTATTTTTAACATTAGTATCCGGGACTCAGTTTTTCATCAGGGCTGAAAAACGCAGCCACGTATACGTTTCCGGACCTAGTGTGGACTAGCTCAAAGCCCAACTAGCATTCACTTCCCTTCAACTGTGGTAAACCCCACATCCAGGTAGCCCATATGTAAGGAATCATGAAACAAGTGAAGACACCAAGACCCTCAACAATAATGTGGTCACCAGAACCCCCCCCCCCCCTCCCATAATAAGTGTGACCACAGCAATACACCTGCACTGCAGGGGCGGCCCTGGTTTCAGAAGGTGGGAGGGTATGAAACTGTGCCCACCCCTGAGGATGCAAGAGATGCTCCTGCAGTAGTTACGCCTCTAAATCTAAACCAACACTGTCGTATTCATCCCTTAGTATGGCCAAGGAGAAAAGGAAACACCTTTGAGCAAAAATATTCAGATAAAAGTCCCTGTCACACTTACCGTCATGTAAAATGAAAACAATTAAAAAGGGGCATTTTTAGAGGCTGGGTGTGATATTTAGGCCCATATGCAATTAACTTTTTCATCTGAGTTTTCTCCTAGGTTATAATTTTGAACTTGTCAATAAAATGCCTTTTTTTAGCCATCAGCAAGCAAGAAAATGCTCAAAATAATATTGATAGTACTTTTTCACCTACTTTTTGGTACTTTTTTAGTTGAAAAGTACTCGAAAGTTATTTTAAATCTAAGATGAAAAATTATCACCTAGGAGAAAGCTCAGGTGAAACAGTTAATTGCATATGGCCCTTAGTGTATTACAGTACATTAATGTCATTTTTAGTAGAGGAGTACATTTATTTAGACACATTTTAAAGCAGTATAAAACCCTGACATAATATTCAATAAAAACATGTTTTCCTACTTTTTAAATGCCATATGGTTATCATATTTGCTTTTGTGCATAAGTATATTATTCATTTAGAAATTATACGTTCGCAAAGTACACTTTTTTTGCTCTGAAACTGACTTTGCATTTTATTCATTACTGCTTTAAGGTGCGTACACACGCACTACGGAAGCCAACGACGGGTCCGTCAGACCCTCCCACTGGGCGGACTTTCAGCAGACAGTAGTGCGTGTGTACGCACTGTCGGCAGACTGATAAGACTGTTTCTGAGCGATCCGCTCACCGGATCATTCAGGAACAGCCTTATCGACATGTCTGATCTCCCTTTCGATTCTTTTGCCGCTCGAATTCTGATAGAAGTCAATGGAAAAAGATAAGAAAAACGAGAGGAAGATAAGAATCGTGAGCTGAATTGAGAGGTGAAATCGAGCGGCAAAAACGATTGAGAGCAGAAACGCACGGCAGAAACGAACCGTGTATTCCCAGCATAAGGCCTGTGTTTAACCCTTTGAATGCTGTTCTAGTAAAAAAAATGGTGGTAGTAAAAAAAATGGTGGTAGTATATAATATGCTGTAAATAATCTATTAGAGCAAAGAAGACATGCTGGGTTTCATTCCGCTTTAAAGAAAGGATTGGCAGATTCAGGCCTAAAATAAGGTCTGTCCCCAAAAGAAGGGCATTTGGGATCTTAGAAAAATTGTTCACTGTCTACAAAAGTAACACAAACCAGCTACTGATCAACACAGAGAGGTTGTCAGCAGCTGATTAAACTAGGTGCAGTGATTTTTATTCATGTAATTATGAAGCTTTAGTGGCGCACTCATACCTGCCAAATTTTCCGTTTCTAATGAATGGCCTATTTACCGCGTAACTCAACTTTCATTAAAAAAATTAATATGACAATTATCATTAATACACAAGCGATTTTATAATTGAAGGTTATTAAACATTAACTTTCCATTTCAGTCCGCATCCAATTACAACTTTCCAAAAATACAACTAATGTTTAAAGTGACCCTGTAGTGCAAATACATATATTGAAGCGGTATAAAACCCTGACATAATATTCAATAAAAACATGTTTACCTACTTTTTATATGCCATACGGTTATCATATTTGTTTTTATGCATAAGTATTATTATTCATTTAAAAATTACAAGTTCGCAAAGTACACTTTTTTTTCCCTGAGAGCCGACTTTGCATTTTATTCATAACTGGTTTATTCATCTTTTTAATGTGTGTAGAAATGCTTTCTGAGTGTCTGGCTGTGTTCAGGAGAGTCTGCAGTGTCAGAGAAGTGTTTATTTAATTGTATCAAGTGAGCAATGTAAACACAAGATAACATTATCTTCAGTTTGGATGCGTCCAGATTTCCCGGGAGGGAGCTTGTAAGTCCTGTGTTTAACTAGTTGAATGCTGTTCTAGTAAAATAAAAAATGGTGGTAGTATATAATATGCTGTAAATAATATTTTAGAGCGAAGAAGAAATGCTTGGTTTCATTCCGCTTTAATCCGCCGTTACATCCTGAAACAAAACGTGTTTAGTAAAACACACATGCATACATTTTTTCTTCTGCCTTATCCAGCCATTAGAAAAAATTGTGCAGGTTACTCAAGCCTCTTCCAGATTCCAATGTAATCACACGTCCTCCACCCTCCCCTCTTATGACTCATGCTGTCTTCTCTTCATGTAGACAGCATGAGTCATCATCTGAAAAAAGAGGTGTGCAGTGATGATGTAGGGGTCAGCGAGTTCAGCTGTGACTCGACTATTCTGGCTAGAACTGTGGGGTTTTCATATGACTCAATAAAATAGAAGAATAGATGTTCATGGTAAAAACAGAATCTATGCTTTTATTAGACATTTCTGTTTCAGGACCCAGAACCCAAGGCGAATGCTAATAGGTAATATTTACCTATGATCTTCCATTATGCGGAATGTTTGATTACTGTGAATTCCAAAGCCAGCACAAAATATACCCGGTCTCCCAGAATGTCTTGAGAAGCGAATTCCGCATAGATAATCAGCCTAGGCTAAGCCTCACTGGGAGGGCGGGACTACATACCAGGATACAGCAATATATAAATTATAGGAAGTGTTTCTGATGCTGAAGATAAAATTACCGTAAAATATCCTGATCCTGAATAATTTACTGCATTTTACTATATGTCACTACAGTGCCTCTTTAAAAAGTTACATCGCACTTAAAGGGAACCTAAAGCAAATGAAAAAAAACAAAAACAGGTTATTTTACATCGGGCTTCTACCAACCCCCTGCAGCCGCTCTGTGCCTGAGCCAAGGCCAGGTCCGCCCATGATGCCAAGTGAGGTGACTTCCTAAGGCGTTAGACGTCTGGGGACAGCACCAGGCAGAAACAGGAAGTGAAGAGTGTGCCTGGCCATTCCTATACTGGGGGCAACTGTACCTAGCTACCAATACTGAGGGCAGCTATAACTGGCCAACCTATACTGGGGGCAACTGTACCTAGCCACCACTACTGGGGGTACCTATTCCCGGCTACCTACCTATACTGAGGGTGCTTTCTGGGGGCCTCACCGCAGCTATAACGTTCGGTGCAAATTCCCGGGTGATGTGTGATCATTCCAATTCGAGGGGGGCACATCCTCACAAGTTTGCCTCAGGCAGCAAAAAGTATAAAACCGGCCCTGCCTGAGCCGTCACTGAGCGATCCTACATTCCCCGCAGTGCTACCATTTCGGCCTGGTGATTAGCGTGTCGATGGCCACGGCGCACGTTGTGGCCATGTCCGATCGTGTTCTCGATCATGCTCCCTGAAGCATTCTCGGCATGCCCATTAGAGATCTTCCCATACTTCACATTCACAGAGCGCTCCTATCAACAGGAGCGCGATCAAGAGGTGTGCGGACCGGGGCAGCGCATCCAGAAGAAAGAGGGGTGCTGCAGGGGGAACTGGAGGATCCCTCGGAGATGGTGTGAGCACAGGGTGGCTGCGGGGGGCTGGTGGAAGCCCCAGGTAACTATTTTTTTCCCCATTTACTTTAGGTTCCCTTAAAGAGACACAGAAGCGAAAAAAAATATATGATATAGTGAATTGGTTGTGTACTATGAATAATTACTAGAAGATTAGCAGCAAAGAAAATATTCTCATACCGGTACTTTTATTTTCAGGTATATAGTGTTTTTTCTAACATTGCATCATTCTATAATATGTGCACAGTACACAACACTCAGCATTCAAAATGAGTCTTTCAGAGCAGTCTGTGAAGTAATGACCTCTCCTCTAGCAGAGGAAAAGTAAATAGTCCAGGAACAGTTGAGATAATAAAAGTCAGATAACAGCCCTCTCCAGGACTAACTTAGTCGGAGAGCTTAATGGCTTGTTTGCATAGAGATAACAACTGGAGTTTCTCAACTCTTCCTGTACTGGAAACAATTACACTGATGTATCTGATCTTAATGTTTTATTTCTTAGCTGTACTACACATACAAATCATAATATCATAATTTTTTTTTTCGCTTCAGTGTCTCTTTAAAGCTACTGGTAAGTCAATGCCTAAATAAATGTGACATTTTTACCACATGTTGCTAAACCAAACACTTAATGTGGTCTGAAAGCAAACATTTCTACTTTGCTCTAAAAGATTCCTCACATCTTGAAAGCCACTATCAGACACACACACACACACACAGTTCAGAAAAGCTCATTAGAAGTTCTTAATATATAATAAAAAGCAGTTTGAATAAAATGCAATGACAGCTTTTAGGGCACAATAAACTACACTTTGGAAACTTGTAATTTGTAAACAGAGAATATTACTTGTGCACAAAAGCAAATATGATAACTGTGTGAGTAATAAAAAGTAGGAAAACTAATTTTTATTGAATGTTATGTCGGAGTTTCAGACCACTTTAAAGGACACCTGGAATAGGACGTATAGCTTGTCCAATCTGTTAACAGTGTTCCAATATGGGGTGAAAAGTGCAAGCAATGGCAGGTCTTGTGGTTCCGTTGACAGACTGTCTGCCTCCCATGCAGGAAGGTAACAGGTACACTTGAGTTTAACCGCTGCTCTGCTGTACGCGCGGGAAAGCCTGCCGTGTGAGTGCGCTATAATAAATATATTAATAAGCCAACGAGGCGTCCTGCTGCTGCCTCTATTCTGAGGCTCTAATTGAGCGGTTCGCGAAGCCTTCCGAGCGTAATTGCGGGGATTGAAAGCGCAGACAGAAAAATATCACAGTGTCAACAAAATCAAACATAATATAATTACTTCAAACTGGCTGGAGCAATTACGTCTTGAGGAGGCGAAAAGGGTCGGCGGGACGAGCCCGGGCCTCATTACATGAGAGGAGGGGAGGAGGCCGCGGTGACCTCAGCGATAATCGCATGCCAATGCACTTAGCAGGTTAACACCCTTCTAGCCAGCGTGATCCTAAGGGGACCTGACACCTCCTAAATCTGCTGTTTCATGGGGGCAGCGGGGGCTCCACCCAGGATAAAGACTGTTATTAATCCATTTTACAGCATTTCCCACATTCAACGGGTTTCCCAGAGCAAATCTGAATGAAGAGATTCCCCTGTACAGGTTGCCTAGAGGGATAACACTGAAATGAAGAGGAAAGGGGAATAAACGGGGGAATCCCCCTAACTGTCCTTTTATTTCAAGGGGGGGAAATTCCATTTTTGCTGTAAAATTTAAAGTGAATGGGCCCATATAGTTAGTCTCTTACATCACAAAAACAATTGCGCAGCACCAATATATGTTTATTTAAAGTGAACCTTAACTGAAAAGAAGAACAAGAGTTTCACTCACCTAAGGCTTCGACCAGCCCTCTGCAGCTTTCCTGTGCCTGCGGCGTGCTGAACCGATCCTCTGTTCCCCCCGCCGCGGCTTAGTTTCATTTCGTTTGGCGGTCCATTGCACCTGCGCAGCCCTGGCTGCATGCATGCTCATACGCGTTCACGTCGGCGTGCGTGTCCTGCGCTGGGCAGTAGGCGAGAACCACTTACTGCGCCTGCGCAGAATGCGCTCGCCGACGTGAACGCATATGAGGATGCGTGTGGCCAGGGCTGCGCAGGTGCAGTGGACCACCGACTTGTCAGTCGGCCGAAATGGAACTAAGCCTCGGCGGGGGAACGGAGGATCAGTTCAGCATGCCACAGGCACAGGGCGGCAGCAGGGGGCTGGTCGAAGCCCCACGTAAGTGAAACTTTTGTTCTTCTTTTCAGTTAAAGGACATTTGAGGCAGAAAAAAAAACTGAGATAAACAATTGTATCTGTCTTCCTTCTTCTAAAAATGACTTTTAAAGTTATCCCACAGTTTTATTTTATATTTACATCAAATGTTAAAGCTTTTACTGTTTCATGGCCTTTTCTCAATGACACAATAATTGAAGTATGCCAGGGCTTAAATATATGAACTATTGACACTTTTTATCTCTTTTCTGCTCTTAGAAGCCATTTACTGCCACAAAAGTGTTTTATGGCTGCAATTCTTTATCAGTGAGGGTTACGCTAGAGTCCGACCCGGTCCCAACCCGGACAGGAACTGCCACTTACATACCTGATTTTTAGCTCTTTCAGGCAGAAATAGAAAAAAAGGAACACAGCATAGTTATTTGTGTGCTAGACACTGTAGATACCCATGTCTGTCTCATCATGTCACATGTCACCTCGGGAGTCCTTTAAGGTTCATTTGAAATAAACATAAATTGGTGCTGCACAATTGTTTTTGTGATGTAAGAGACTAACTATATGGGCCCACTCACACTTACAATCACAAATAGCTAGAGATTAGCGCTAGTGTTCTGTGTGGCGATTTTTACACGATAAACGCATATTTTTCACTGTACTTTCTCACAATTAGCATTTCATTTTATTTTATTATTATTATTTATTGTATTTATAAAGCGCCAACATATTACGCAGTGCTTAACATTGTAACTGCAATTTCTCAAAAATGCACTGCGTTTGCTGATAATCGCGATTCGCCGGCGGTCCCAGCAGTGAGATCACTGCCATATACTTTTTATTGCACTAGCACTTTAAAAAGGGCTAGCAATCGCCGGCGATTTGGAAATTTAGCAGTAAACGCCCACTAATCGCCCAAGTGTGAATGAGCCCTAAAGTAAGTTTGATCTGCTATTATTATTATAATTTAGTATTTATGAAGCACCAGAATCTTCCGCAGTGCTGTACACAGTATTTATAGTCTTGTCTCTAATAGGGAGGAGCTTGCTCAGTGTTGAAATTTCCAATCAGAAATGGGCTTACCCCGCAGAAATACTGCATTACCTCACATCGGTAATTTTTCCTGGGAAATTAGATTACTGAGGTCATTTTAGACCATACATCTCAAACTCTGGCCCGCAGGCCAAATCTGGCCCTCAAAGCCATTAAATGGGGCCCTCAAGTGCTTTCCCCACTTTGCATTATGTTTGGCCCATTCTAGACCACCAGGGAAGCTATATTGGAGGTGAAGACCCTCGAACACCAGGGAAGCTATATGGGGGAGGTGGGGGGAGCACTAGACACCAGGGAACGGTATAGGGGAGGGTGGGGGCCACTAGACACCAGGGAACTGTATAGGGGAGGGAGGACCACTAGCCACCAGGGAACTGTATAGGGGAATGAGGACCACTAGACACCAGGGAACTGTATAGGACTTGGAGGGGGCCATTAGATACCAGGGAACTGTGCAGGGGAGGGAGGACCACTAGCCACCAGGGAACTGTATAGTGGAGGGAGGACCACTAGACACCAGGGAACTGTATAGGGGTTGGAGGTGGCCATTAGACACCAGGGAACTGTATAGGGGAGGGAGGACCACTAGACACCAGGGAAATGTATAAGGGGGGGGGGGGTGGAGGCCTCTAGACACCAGGGAACTGTATAGGGGAGGGAGGACCACTAGACACCAGGGAATTGTATGGGGAAGGAGGACCACTAGACACCAGGGAACTGTATAGGAGTTGGAGGACCACTAGACACCAGGGAACTGTATAGGGGTTGGAGGTGGCCATTAGACACCAGGTAACTGTATAGGGGAGGGAGGACCACTAGCCACCAGGGAACTGTATAGGGGTGAGAGGACCACTAGACACCAGGGAATTGTATGGGGAAGGAGGACCACTAGACACCAGGGAACTGTATAGGAGTTGGAGGACCACTAGACACCAGGGAACTGTATAGGGGTTGGAGGTGGCCATTAGACACCAGGTAACTGTATAGGGGAGGGAGGACCACTAGCCACCAGGGAACTGTATAGGGGTGAGAGGACCACTAGACACCAGGGAATTGTATGGGGAAGGAGGACCACTAGACACCAGGGAACTGTATAGGAGTTGGAGGACCACTAGACACCAGGGAACTGTATAGGAGTTGGAGGAGGGCCTTTAGATATCTGGGAACTTTATAAGGGAGGAAGGTGTTGAGTAGACATTGAGGTTGGCCCGCGACTAGGTCCTAGTGTACAATTTTGGCCCATTTTATATTTGAGTTTAAACCTTATCCCAATCACTAGCTGATACACCATGAGAAAACGTTACCTTTTCTCCAATAGATCAGAGGGGTCCGTGTGGCTGATATTGTGATGAAAGTAGGATTAGTGAATGAACCCCAAGATGCCAATCAGCCATGTAGATCCTTTTGATTTCAGTTGGATCAAATCTTTCTCTGCTGTACTGTCCTTTGTATAACAAAAATCCATTGATCTACCATTTACTTTTTAGCAGTTTTTGTCGATGTGGTGCTTACAGCTGATTGACAGGGAATAACTGGGCAGCGTGGTGGCGTTATGGTTAGCACTCTTGCCTTGCAGTGCTGGGTCCCCGGTTCGAATCCCAGCCAGGGCACTATCTGCAAGGAGTTTATATGTTCTCCTCGTGTCTGCGTGGGTTTCCTGTGGGTTCCTCCCACATCCCAAAAACATACAGATAAGTTAATTGGCTTCCCCCTAAATTGGCCCTAGATTATGATACATACACTACATGATACATACATAGACATATGACTATGGTAGGGATTAGATTGTGAGCCCCTCTGAGGGACAGTTAGTGACTAGACAATACCGGTATATTCTCATAGCTCCCTCTTTGGGAGCCCCGAAAGAGTTCCCTCTTTTCTCCTCATTTGTCCCTTTTTCAGAACTTTGACCCTCTTTCTATGTATATATATATATATATATATATATATATATATATATATATATATATATATATATATATTTCTCTACTAAAAAATGTGTTTGATAGGCTCCTATTTTATTCCCATCCTTTAAAATTGATATATTGCTCCTTTTAAAATGTTAATGTGAAGGAAAATGAATAGGATAGAAAGGACCAGTGTGGAGTGAATTATAAAACAACATATTTTTCTTATGAAATCTTTATGGTATCTGTGACTAGAGGTGTGATGGAGGCGTGATCAGGGGTGTGGCAGGGATGTGGCTTAAGTGCCCATTTTTCTCATTTCAAAAAGTTGGGAGGTATGTACTCTGTACAGCACTAGAGTTGGGCCGAACGGTTCGCCTGCGAACGGTTCCATGCGAACTTCAGTGGTTCGCGTTCGCGTCCCGCAGGCGAACGTTTGCGGAAGTTCGGTTCGCCCCATAATGCACCATGGAGGGTCAACTTTGACCCTCTACATCACAGTCAGCAGGCCCAGTGTAGCCAATTAGGCTACACTAGCCCCTGGAGCCCCACCCCCCTTATATAAGGCAGGCAGCGGCAGCCATTACGGTCACTCGTGTGCCTGCACTGGTGAGAGTAGGGTGAGCTGCTGCAGACTGTCTCTCATAGGGAAAGATTAGTTAGGCTTAGCTTGTTCCTGGCTGCATACCTGTTCTGTGAACCCACCACTGCATACCTGTACTGTGAACCCACCACTGCATACCTGTTCAGTGAACCCACCACTGCATACCTGTTCAGTGAACCCACCACTGCATACCTGTTCAATGAACCCACCACTGCATACCTGTTCAGTGAACCCACCACTGCATACTAGTGTTAAGCCGAACAGTTTGCCTGGCGAACCTCTCTGGGCCTCTTACTACTTCCGGGTCGCAATGACCCGGAGTAGTACGCCTGCGCTGCCCGGCGGAGCGCGTCCTAGATCGCGCTCCTGTTGCCGGGCACTCTCTGCGCATGAGCGTGACGTCACTCATGACGTCACGCACATGCGCAGAGAGTGCCCGGCAACGGGAGCGCGATCTAGGACGCGCTCCGCCGGGCAGAGCAGGCGTACTACTCCGGGTCAGTGCGACCCGGAAGTAGTAAGAGGCCCATGGAGTTAGAGATGTTCGCCGGCGAACGGTTCGGGAACCGTTCGCCACATCTCTACTGCATACCTGTTCAGTGAACTTGCCACTGCATACCTGTTCTGTGAACCCACCACTGCATACCTGTTCAGTGAACCTGCCACTGCATACCTGTTCTGTGAACCCGCCACTGTATACCTGTTCTGTTCAGTGAACCCGCCACTGTATACCTGTTCTGTTCAGTGAACCCGCCACTGCATACCTGTTCTCGCCATGGTGCGCACCAGTCCAGCACGTCCGTCACTACACAAACAGCTGTTTGCGGTGCGTTACACGGTGAGTTTGGTGTGTCAGTGTGAAGCAGTACCTTAATTACACTACCTGATTGATGTATACACATGCAAGATGTTTTAAAGCACTTTAGGCCTGTCATTTAGCATTCAATGTGATTTCTGCCCTTAAAACGCTGCTTTGCGTCAAATCCAGATTTTTCCCGGGGACTTTTGGCGTGTATCCCACTCCACCATGCCCCCCTCCAGGTGTTAGACCCCTTGAAACATCTTTTCCATCACTTTTGTGGCCTGCATAATTTTTTTTTTCAAAGTTCGCATCCCTATTGAAGTCTATGGCGGTTCGCGAACTTTTACGCGAACTGAACCTTCCGCGGAAGTTCGCGAACCCGGTTCGCGAACCTAAAATCAGAGGTTCGGCCCAACTCTATACAGCACTGCATAATATGTCAACACTATATAAATACTTAAATAAATAATTGGTTTCAAGGGAAAAAATATATATTTTCAAATAGATCCTATCAAATTTTCAAATCCACTTTTCTCAGTTCCTCAAATCCTCTGAAACTACCTTGAGGCTGCCTGGCGACCAATGCGAGTGCTGAAGGCCAGGGCTCCTAGCCACGTAATTTGCAGGGTTGCATAAGGATTTCTTGAGCGTGTTTATAAACTGACTCCAGTGCTTTCAGCTTTCATTAGAGTGGAGGTAAACACTTCTTGGCAGGAAAAGGAGGTTACTAAAAGCACGCCGGGGTGAAAGGAAGACAGGCCTCGTTCCATGTGGTGTTTGACTGACCACATAGGACGTGGCATTCCAGGAACTGGACTCATCTCACAGTTTACTGATGCTGTCTTCTGTTCATGTGAATGTATGGACAGCTCCTTCTGGTAGAAGCAGAGAAGTACTACTGCAAGCCTCCCCAACACAATAACAGGAGAGATTTCACAGAAAATGTATTAAACACACACAGATCGGCCAAACACTGAAAACATTTCCGCAGTACTGTGTACATACACCACTTGTGCAACCAAAACAGCTCTGACTCATCAAGGCCCGGACTCTATAAGACCTCTCTGACCACCCTGTGGTATCTCCAACCAAGACATCAGCAACAGATACTCATACCTCCCAACTTTTTGAGATGAGAAAAAGGGACATGTAAGCTATGCCCCACGCCACACCCCTGACCACGCCGCCGTCACACCCCTAGTCATGCATACCATAACAATTTCATAAGAAAAATATGTTATTTTATAATTCGCACCACACTGGTCCTTTCTATCCTGGTTCATTTTCCTTTATATTAACATTTTAAAATTAGTAATAAATCAATTTAAAGGATGAAAATAAAGTGTAGAGTCAATCAAACACATTTTTAATAGAGAAATATATATATTTACATAGAAAGAGGGACAAAGTCCTGAAAGAGGGACAAATGAGAAGGAAAGAGGGACAGAGGGACAGGGCTCCCAAAGAGGGACAGTTGGGAGCTATGCATCAGGGAAAGTAATACCTGTAATTGCGCCCCCCAAATGCGCCCAGGGACAGATGTATCCCTTGCCCCCCATAGCTACTCCTCTGTTACTGCATTCTACTATATGTCACTAAAGTGCCCTTTTTCATGTTGGCTGATTGGTATATGTGGGTACTGTCCACAAGAGTGAGGTGCTAGGCTGGTGTTATAGGAGTACAGGTGATGGCCGTGACCTGTAAAATGCTATATCTTCTGTGGTTGGGGAGCCATAGATCCCTCCATCCAGCCTCCTAGAAGACTAAATCCATCTCTGCCAGTCGCTCTCTCCAGCAGAGGTCGCGACTATTTGTTTTTCTGTATTACGGCGGTAAACGTGCAAAGCTCACGCTATTAGCCTGTGCAGCATCAGTGAGTAGCCTTAATTAACAGTGACAGATAAAGCCATCTCATGTCTGTAATGAAATTAAAGAAGGTTGACATAGCACAGGGAAGCGATACATACATTACGCTCTAATTGGAGGCTTCACTTCCATGTCCCCGTGCAGAGCTGCTGAGCACACGTCTCAGAGACAAACACGGCATAAAACAAGCCTTCCAGACTTACCATCTACCTGCGGGGTGCAGATCTGCGCTTCCGGGCTGCAGGAAGTACCTTCCTGTGTAATACAAACCAGGGCGTAACTAGAGGGGAGCAGCACCGGCGATCGCCGGGCGCCTAGAGCTGTGGGGGGGCCCCCAACTACTAACCTTCCCCTCCTCCCATACAGGGTCTACTATACAGGTCAGGTGTATTTGTGGCTACACTTGTTATGGGTGTGAAGACCATGATGGCCACACTTATGACCCTTGTGAGATGGGCCCCTGGGTTATCAGGGTCACCGAGGGTAGGCTGGGAAAGGGTGCGAATACTGAGGGACCCCATCAAAGTTCGGAGAGCGAGTATTGTAGTTACGCCACTGAACGGCAAATGTATAGAGGCAAATGTATCACCTAAGTGAAAAAGCCAAAAATATGATCAATGTGATGACAGTCTACAATGCCGTGTCCAGAAATTGTAAGATGCTATATCAAGTACTGTCACTGTCTTCAGAGGAGCTCACAATCTAATCCTTACCATAGTCATATGTCCTATTATATAATTAATGTGTATTTATATAGCACTGGCATCTTCTGCAGCACTTTACAGAGTACATAGTCATGTCACTGACTGTCCTCAGAGGAGCTCACAGTCTAATCCTACCATAGTCATAGTCTAACGTCCTACCATATCATTATGTATTTATATAGCACTGGCATCTTCTGCAGCACTTTACAGAATACATAGTCATGTCACTGACTGTCCTCAGAGCAGCTCACAATCTAATCCTACCATAGTCATAGTCTAGTGTCTTATCATATTATCATTATGTATTTATATAGCACTGACATATTCTGCAGCACTTTACAGAGTACATCATCATGCCACTGACTGTCCTCAGAGGAGCTCACAATCTAATCCTAACCATAACCATTGTCTAATGCACCTACTATATTATTATTATTATGCATTTATATAGTACTGATATGTTCTGCAGCACTTTACAGAGTATAGTCATTCCACTGACAGTCCTCAGAGGAGCTCACAATCAAATCCCTACCATAGTCATTCTAATGTTCTACCATATGTTTATTATGTCTCTATGTAGCACTGGCATCTTCTGCAGCACTTTACCGAGTACATAGTCATGTCACTGACTGTCCTCAGAGGAGCTCACCATCTAATCCCTATCACAGTCATAGTCTAATGTCCCTCTTGTAGATTAAGGTCAATATTGAGGGAACCAATTCACTGTTTTGCAATGAGTGAGGGAGCTGGAATGTCTAAAGGAAACCCACGCTAACATGGGATAAACAAACTCCATACAGATAGTGTCCTGACCCAGATTTGGACCGTGGACGCACATATACACAGTACACCTATACCAAACAATGCAGCAAACATGATTCCCCAGCTATAGCCAAGTGTTCCATGGAAGCTGGCCGCAGCACGACAGTCATCCATACTTTAAGCATTACCTTGGGAATTGTTTTATTAAACTGGAGTGTTTAAATCAGGAACAGCTCATGAACAGCTTTAAACTGGCAGAAATCTAGTCACCGGCTTGATAAACAGTTTATTATCAGCGGCTCAAGGGATTATAGACAAAGTATTATTTTTTTCCCCCCTCGAAGCGAAGACAGCTGCTAGATACCTACATGGAGGCTTCAATTGATTCGGAGAAAGTCAGAAACAAGTCGAAATTGTATTTCAATCAAATGTACACAACGGTTTTATGTCAAGGGTTCTCTGCTAATAAATGCTTCAAGAAGGTATTGTGATGTTTTCATTTATTTCTACCCCTTAAAAAAATAAAATAAAAATCGAATAGCTGTATTTATCTGCCTTGTCCTGAAATGACAACAAGAAGCAATACTTAAAGAATGAAAGTCAGAAGACGCCACCTGACCGCAGGCTCCCTCCTGAGTACCTCCTTATCTTTCTGGCGTTCATCTTTTGTGCCCGGCCTTACCAGTGTGAATGTTGCTCAGTTGCTGGTGTCCTTATTTATCTCTGAGTGAGGCTTGAGCTAAGAATGAACAATTGCATGCTCGTGTTTACCCTTTTCCCGAAATTCCCTTCCTCAAGAGGTTACTGCAGCCACTCCCATATAAGGTAGGGAGGAGTCATTATGAAAAACATTAAAAAAGTAGGAAACAAGGTTATGTCAAAAGCAGCATTTAAAGTGTACCTGAGATGACCTGAAAGAAAAAATTCATACATAGCTGGAGCTTCCTCTAGCTGCCTTCGGCCTGATCGCTCCCTCGCCGACGTCTTCAAGAGAACCAGAGATGAAGCACTCTCATGTATTTTACCTTATAAATCAGTGGGAACATAACAGTAAACACCTAATCTGCTCTTTGTTTCATTGTTCTCTGTTTAATCTGACTGTTATCACCTCTGATAAGAATCCCCGACTGAGCACTCAGTCTAGCTTTGCTACGGAAAGATTATAGCTGAGTCTGTCTTCTCTGGTGTCTTTTCAAGCCCAAGCCTGCCCCCTTGTGGCTCTGCTATAATGACTCAGCTATAATCATTCCCAGCAAAGCCAGACTGAATGCTCAGTCGGGGATTCTTATCACAGCTGATAACAGACACTTTTAGCAGTGAGGATGAAACGGAGAGCAGGGTAGGTGTTTTCTCTAATGTTCCCACTGATCTATATGGTAAAATACATGAGGGTGCTTTGTCTCGGGTTCACTTTCAGCCTCTTCCGCCTTCTGGATCCTCCGCTACTGTCCTGGTAACTTCGGCCAATCAGGGCTAGTTGGTGCATAGGCAGTATGGCTGCACACGCTCCCAAACTTGCTCATGAGGCCGGGAGCATTCTGCGCTTGAAGACACAGAACGCTCCCGGCCACAGGAACGCGATGGGGGGCACGCTCACAACCCGGCCATGCATGCGTTGTGAGCCCCAACCCACAAATTTACCAGGAGCCATAGCCGATGATCCAGAAGTCAGAGGACGGCGGCGAAGGACGGATCAGGCTGAGGAGGGCTGGAGGAAGTCCCATGTATGTATGAATTCTTGCTTTTATGTTATCTCAGGTTCACTTTAAAGGTCATGTTTAATAAAGATACAAGTGAAAACTTGTACAAGTAACAACATGTACAAGTGACCTCTATGTTTTGAATTGATATGACAGTGCAGTTTCTAGGAGAAAAAAAGAGTAAGGGTGGAAATGACAACAGGATTGGCTTCAGTCAGAGGCAGTACAGATGGAAAATACCTGAAACTCTTTTCTCTTTATCTACTATATAAGATTCACTGAAATCAAAAAGTGGATAGTACAATACATATGTTATATAAGTTGGTATTTATATGCTTATATATGTTTTTTCCTGGGGTAGTATGGCTGTCCCTGCTGCTTTAATGACTAGAAGCAAAATCCCTCCAGCATGAGCAGTAATGCTGCAACTGCCTGAACACAGGGCAGTACACTGCCATAATAATGCTATTTATAAACCACCGTCTTATTTTTATATCATTTCTGTCTGCTGAGCAGTTGCCAAATCAAATTCCCCATCAATGGGAACTCACTTGGCCAATAAAAAAGCGATTTTGATTCGGATTCGATAAGCTTTAGTAGTTTTTTGTTTAGAAACATGCCAGACAGGCACAACGTTAAGAAGAAAACCGACTGAAGTCTGGGGGTATTACATCTGGCAATATGTACCTGTGATATTAATATTACAAGATAGCATCTTTGAATTCTAACAGCGGAAACCTATGAAAGAGTCCTGGGATGAAAACACTGGAAGGGGATCTAATGGCTGTGAAAGGCCTCCTTCGCTAAACTAGAAGTCTTGGGAGATTAGCGCTATGATTTAAGTCTACTTCAAAATGATTTCAGCCTTATTAAAATTACATTAAACCTAACCCTGATGCATTTCCATTTAAAGGTTAGCATGACGCTGCTTAGCCAGAAACTCAATTTACTTTCAGCGGCGACGCCGGTAAAAAGCGCAATTACAAAACTGGAACAACTTTTTCGAATGTGATTTAACAATACAACAATAATAAAAAAAACCAACAACAGACGATTCGCAGTCATAAGCTACGAAAGTGAAAACATTCCTCAGGAGAACCTTACAGTTAGAAACAATGAATAGGAGAGTCTCGCTACTCTGAAGTCGGAAAACGCTAAACAAATTATCTGATTGAGAAAGGATGTCGGAGAAAATTAAACCGCGCAGGGGGAATAATACTTCCAATGGAGCTCCGGGCTGAAAAGGGAACGTTAAAGGGATACTGTAGGGGGGTCGGGGGAAAATGATCTGAACTTACCCGGGGCTTCTAATGGTCCCCCGCAGACATCCTCTGTTGGCGCAGCCACTCACAGATGCTCCGGCCCCGCCTCCAGTTCACTTCTGGAATTTCTGACTTTAAAGTCAGAAAACCACTGCGCCTGCGTTGCCGTGTCCTTGCTCCCGCTGATGTCACCAGGAGTGTACTGCGCAGATACAGACCACACTGGGCCTGCGCTGTGTGCTCTTGATGACATCAGTGGGATCGAGGACACGGCAACGCAGGCGCAGTGGTTTTCTGACTTTAAAGTCAGAAATTCCAGAAGTGAACCAGAGGCGGGGCCGGAGCATCGGTGAGCAGCTGCGTGGGCACAGGATGTCTGCGGGGGACCATTAGAAGCCCCGGGTAAGTTCAGCTCATTGTCCCCCGACCCCCTTACAGTATCCCTTTAAGCTTAAATTACCTTGGGCTACTTCCAGCCCCTCCCCCTAGTAGTCTATCTGGTCCAGCGTCAAATTTTTGCTGCCCTCCAGTGCGCTGCTAGCCCTTCCAAAAGCACACCAATCACAGCTGTGGTCACGGCCTTCTGTGCATGCATGGGTATGTCCGTGCGCCTTTTTGATTTGGAGCATTCTGCGCTTGCACAGTTCACAAAGACTTCAACTGCCCAAGCGCAAAGACAGCGCTCCTGACCTTGGGAGACCAATTGAGAGAGGAGCACTGACATGCCAGCAAATTAAAAGAATCCTGTGACCGCAGCTGTGGTTGGTGATATTTCGGAGGGGCTAGCGGTGCACTGGAAAGCAGCAAAACTGCAATTAAGGACCACATAGACTGCTAGGCTGGAAGAAGCCACAAATAAGTAAAGCTTTTCCTCTTAAGCTCAGATAGCCTTTAAGAAAAAAGCCTTTGCAAAAATAAAAAAAGTTCACGTTTGAGCATATGCGGTTTTTTCTGACGCTGTGAGCGTTTGTTTGCTTTTTTTTGAGGGTGTTCTTTCAGAGTCACTAATGAAGGTCAGTGACAGTGAGAATGAGAATTTGTATGCAGTGTGCTAATTTATGCTGCTAGATATAAGGATTTTTTTTTTTGCCTATGAAAACTTGAACACACTTTTATACCTGGCTGCCTATACTGGTGGGGGCACCTATACCTGGCTACCCACACTGTAAGCTTTTTTAATATCCTGCTTAGCCTGCCTTTCCAATTTCTCTTTTGGTCTGGGCCAAGCCAAAGTTTTGCATGGGGGCCCAGTGATTTTTAGTTACGCTGGGGTGCTTGAATAGGGTGACTGCCTAGCATGCCTAGCGATTTTTGGAGCATTTTGGTGTAGTGTTTGTTATTTTTTGTTACAGTAGAGCTGTAACTAAACAGCTTCTGCAACAAAAACGCTTAGAAAATCACTCTGCTCTAGTGCTTTTCAGAGTGATTTGTCACTTTGCTGTACTTAAAGGAATACTATCGATTCACATATTTCTTTCAATTGACACAGCAATTGTTTGGGAAGTGCTGCTAAGTACTGGTGTATACATTTTAGTAGCAACTTCTTTGTTTACTGTTAGCAAAATACTTTCAAAGTTCACTGACGCCAAAACTGATGGCTGACTGAGCCATGAGGAGAGGGGAAATTGCCCTCACACTTGATCAGTTAACTCTGATCAAGTGTAGCTGTGTGTGTGACAGAGAAGAGAGCACCCAACAGCTGCAGCTCCTGTGTCCTGTGTTTCTGACTGAGGTGTCTGAAGAGAGCAGAGGAAATGTAACTAATGGTCACAGCTTTTTCATACTGTTTTTGCTTTCAGAGTTTGATATGTTTGATATTTGCTTTCTGTAGTCTGATATGCAACTCTGGCTGTGCATTGAAGCAGACACCTCTTCTGCAATTGATTTGTCCCCATATAGCTAAATCCTAATCTCAATAAATTACAGTTTTTGCCTCTGATATGAAAAGTATGAAAATGTTTACACAGCTACTTAGACATTATTTGCACACTGTCATTTTAGAACACTTGGGTATCGATAGTATTCCTTTAACATTGAGGCTGAATCACCTCAGAAATCAGCAAAAATGCTGCAGGACCCACGTTTGCATTTGGGAGAAAAGTTCTTCGCTCTGGTGAACTCCATCCCATTCACATACATTAGCCAAGCGCTTTTCAAAGCGATGGCGTTTTTAAAAGCGTTCAGAAGCGCTTTTGGTGTGCACCAGCCCTCACTGTAGTGAAGGTTGTGCTTGTAACTCAGTACTGCTGATGGAAGAAAGGGTAATATTGCTGTGCGCTGTCTGTGCACGGCAATATTACCACATTTACATGCAGCAGGCCCCTAGTGTCTGGGAAAATGTTTATAAATGTGTATAAAAACCGTTTGTGGTTTCCACGATTGTAAGTGTGAGCCCTGCCTTAATTGAAGAAAAATCATCTGCACAGTTAGGCATGACTACCATCGCACTGGCACCCATGGAACCAGCCATGTCTGTCACAACCTAGATACGCCTCTACGGAGTTCTACTGCAGTGAAACACACTGAGCCCATCTGCTAAATGTGCAGGACATAAGGCATGATGTATAGCAGGGAGCTTCTGTGTGTTAGCTACACTGATAGAAAGCTGTGCAGTCATGAAAAAAGTGGGCCCATTTCCACGCCACTAGTTGCAATGCAATTTTTGGAAAGCATGTGGAAAATCAGTGAAAAATGCAAATCCGTCAGAATGGATCTAATTGAACGATGATCGTTTATTTGTAAAAAGTGTATATGGGTATCATTAGATAACGATCATTGCGCATATGCCCAAAATTGTCACCCAACAAACTCTGGCGTCATTTCTTTATGCGAGCACAATACTTATTACTGATCGGTCGTTTGAGCATATAGCTGTCCATAAATGTTGTGTAAGCTCTTTCAATTTGGAGATCGGCATTCCATTTGGTGAATGCTTGTTCATCTGCTAATTATCTGTTATCCCAAACAATAGCACTGTGTATGTAGCTTAAGGGGGCACACACATCCAATTTTGATTTGCCAATCACTGACCAATTTTACCTTCTCCCTGTAGGTCAACCAATTTTGAATGATATGAACAAATTCGCTCCTTCACTTCTTCCATTCGTTTACTGTAGTCCTGCAGCCAGCCAATCACCATGTGGCTTCAGTCCCCGCATGGTGATTGGCCGGCTGCGGGACTACAGCAAACGAAGTGCAGGAGCGGAGGGAAGGAGCGATCGCCGGCCCAGGACAAGGTAACGTATGCCTCTGCACACCTCTGATGCCTATGCCCTCTAGTGTCCCACTGCCTCTCTCACCCAGCCCCCGCTGCCTACACTAGCAGCCCCCTGCATGTTTTTCATGGCACACCGCTCTGAAATCAATTTATCATAAAACAAAATTTACAATTTTATTGTATTTACATTAAAACGGTAAATAGCGTTTTATGATACATTTATCGGCAGAACGGTGCGCCATTTTTCTCCCTGCGCCATTTTCAGATGGACCCGGTTAGACAGGTATTTAAAGAGGAACTCCAGTGAAAATAATGTAATAAAAAAGTGCTTCATTTTTACAATAATTATGTATAAATGATTTAGTAAGTGTTTGCCCATTGTAAAATCTTTTAAATCCCTGATTTACATTCTGACATTTATTACATGGTGACATTTTTACTGCTGGCAGGTGATGTAGCTGCTGCATGGTTTTTTTGGCAGTTGGAAACAGCTGTAAACAGCTATTTCCCACAATGCAGCAAGGTTCACAGACAGAAAACTGCCAGGAGTACGTACTTAAAGAGAGTCTGAAGCGAGAATAGATCTCGCTTCAGACCTCATAGCTAGCAGGGGCATGCGTGCCCCTGCTAAAACGCCGCTATAGCGCGGCTTAACGGGGGTCCCTGTCCCCCCAAACCCCCTCCGAGCAGCGGGGGAGCGCTTCCTGGTTGGGGCAGGGCTAACCGCCGCAGCCCTGCCCCATGCGCGTCTGTCAGACGCGTACCTCCGCCTCTCCCCCGCCCCTCTCAGTCTTCCTTCACTGAGAGGGGCGGGGGAGAGGCGGCGATGCGCGTCTGATAGACGCGACTGGAGGCAGGGCTGCAGCCGTTAGCCCTGCCTCCAGGAAGATCAGCTCCAGCGACCTTTTTCCGACCCAGGTTTGCGGGGGGTGGGTTGGGGGTGAAGGCACCCCCGTTAAGCCGCGGGACACGTGCCCCTGCTATATATAAGACCTGAAGCGAGATTTAGTCTCGCTTCAGTGTCTCTTTAAGAGCTTCTTTTGGGAGGGGTTTCACCACAATATCAGCCATACAGCGCCCCCTGATGGTCTGTTTGTGAAAAGGAATAGATTTCTCATGTAAAAGGGGGTATCAGCTACTGATTGGGATAAAGTTAAATTCTTGGTCGGATTTTCTCTGTAAAGAGAAAACATAACCCAGGACTGAACTTCATCCTAATCAGTAGCTGGTACCCCCTTTCCCACAAGAAATCTTTTCATTTTCACAAACGGATCATCAGGGGGTTCTGTATGGCAGACATTGTGGTGAAACCCCTCCCACAGCGTGATGTCAGGACCATGGTTCAGACATCACACTGTGGGAGCCTTGTTGCATTGTGGGAAATAACAGCTGTTTCCAAAAGCAAGCAGAATCAGAATCAGAATTTATTTCGCCAAGCACGGTTGGACCGTGCCCGGAATTGGGTTTGGCACATTGATTGGCGCAGAGATAGTAATAACACAGAAATAGTAATAATACAACAACAACAAAACAATGCAGAGAAGTACAACAGAACAGCAGAGGGTAGTGCAACTAGTACAACTAGGCCAGCAGTAAGCAAGCAAGCAAGAGCGGCCGCAACCAAAGTCAGGTCTTAGTCCGTAGATGGCAGCAGGGTGGGGGGGTTAGAGGGGTGGGAAGAGTTCAAGAGTCTAACGGCTGTGGGAAAAAAGGTGTTCATGCGCCTGGTGGTCTTGGCAGGGATGGACCGAAACCTCCGGCCCAGTTTGAGTCGGCTGAAAGACCTGTGACCAGGATGAGAGGGGTCGCCCACAATTTTCAGTGCTCTATTACGCAGTCTGGTGTTATAGATGAGATCTAGAGGGGGGAGGGGTTTTCCAATAATCCTCTCCGCTGAGCTGATGACCCTTTGGAGTTTATATCTGTCGCTGGCGGTACAGCTAGCAAACCAGACCAGAATGGATGAGCAGAGGACCGACTCGATTGTAGCTGAGTAGAAGGACCTCAGAAGATCATGGGCCATGCCGAACTTCTTTAGTTGGCGAAGGAAGAAGAGTCTTTGTTGCGCCTTCCTTTGGGTTGCGGTAGTGTTTGCCCTCCAGGTCAGGTCATCAGAGATAGTTGTTCCCAGGAGGCGGACACTGGGAACCCTAGCATCTCCTTCCACTGACATCACCTGCCAGCAGTAAAAATGTCACCATGTGATAAATGTCAGAATGTAAATCAGAGAGAGGAAAGATTTTACAGTGGGCAAACGCTGACTAAATCATTTATTCATAATTATTGTAAAAATATTGTAAAAAGTACAGAAAAGTCACGCACAAAACTTTGTGCATTGCTAATTAATGCAAAGTGAATATCATATGCAAAAATATGCAAAAATAAAAAAGGAGAGTCCGGCCTAAGCTTATAAATACAGGAGCCGTCACAGGAAGAAAGAAGACAGCAAACCATGTGCTTTTGCTATTTACTCCACCGCGGATGACTAATCCTTTTTAAAATTCTTAGAAATGGAAACAGTCTCATCTCGGGGATTTCGCACGCTCGGCCTCCCTGCCAACTTTCGCTGTCGAAGGCATAAAGTTATGGGCCTCCAACCAACCATATTTAACCGGTGCGAATGGGAAGATGTCTGCACTTACACATATACGTAAAAGGTTTATTGGCCCGCACTCGCAGTCAGAGGTGCTTTAGGAAAAGAGTGTTTGTTCTTGGCGGGAGCCGTCTGAGCTTAGGAAAGGGCAGGAAGGATTTTAAAAGAGACAGATATGACCTGCAGGGAACACATTTTACAATGGTGGGATAAACGGCGAAAACTGTTTGCAGATTAAAAACTCTTTAAATAAAATAAATAAAAAAAAGAAGCAGAACAGGGCCTCTTCTCCGGGGAAGAGGGAGAAAGTGATTGCAGATGAAAACAGCTGGAGACAGGAAGCCTTTGAGCTTTCATCCTACCTTTGATAATAGCGGATCGCGTATCATAAAAAGGGAGAGAAATTGATGTCGGTGGAATCTTATTTCAGAGGGAAGAAAGACGTTGTCAGGTTTTTAAGGCCGGGCACAGAGGGGATAAAGCACGTCGCGCAAACAATGTAATGGCTTCATTGTGAAAATTACCGCTGCGGGTCACAATTTAGCCTGATGTTTTTCACCGAGAGACAGAACGCTCGTCGTGCTACAATCATGCAAATGGAGAGAGGCGCGGGGGTCTTGAAGCGGAACCCCAGCCACAGATAGGTCTGTTTCATCCGGCAGAGCGTCGGTAGTACTGTTGGAGTACACTTGTCATTCGCGCGCCTCTGCCACATCGCGCTGCTCCCGCCAGGTGTCCCTGGTGCAGAACTGGGAACGTGGTGGCTCAGAAATGTCGCCTGCTGCATGCGACTGCACTGCTGATAAATCTCACCGCTATGATGTGATATGATCCAGGTGAGGCTGACCTGGATGGTACACAATGGTACACCCTTTCAATCATGATTGGCCAATCACTGACCAATTTTACCACCTCCATGTAGTATGAGGGTTTACTTACACGATTGGTTCTGGTAAGCTTGGTCAGTGATTGGCCAATCATAATTGATAGGGAGTACCATGCTTAAAGCCTGGTATACGCATCTAATTTTGATTGGCCAATAATTGGCACCAATGCTGCAGCGGGCGGGACTTGGATCATTGTTTCTGGCCAATCCTGCACTTCCCACCTATGTAAAGCGGAGAGGCAGTGATTTTCACCAAATAGATGGACATTCGAGGAGCTGGAAGCCAATTGGAGGGTGAGATCCCGCCTCCACAACCATCAAACCCAATAGGAATGGTTTAGGAGTGGTTTATGGGAGGACAGGGAAATAGAATTGGCCCGCAATTCTGAAAAAAAGAAGCATGCAACATTTATTTATTGTGGTCAGACATATCTTGCGAACTGGACGCACTTGTGGGTGGGGAGAGGGAGGAGGGGAAGACCCCCAAAGCCCCCCTTCCTCCCCCCGGTGGTCCGCAGGGGTTATTGTTATGCCCATAACTGTAAGCCACAGACCCTGAACAAGCATGCAGATAAGTTGTCTATGACAAATCTGACAAGATTGGCTGCATGCTTGTTTCAGGTGTATGATTTAGACCCTACTGACCAGAAACATCAGCAGCACTGCCAGGCAACTGGTATTGTTTAAAAGGAAATAATTATGACAGCGACCAGTAAACAGCAGCTGCAAGTCTGAAGTAAAGAGACCAGCAACAATCATTTGCAACACCAGGCACATATTGTATTTGTTTTATCCAACTGAATGTGCCATAATAATATTAAAATTATTAATACTAAAATACAACTGTATGTACGTAAAAAATACAGGATACAACGTTACTATATACATTTTAAGAAACAATGTCCCTGAACTTCAGCTACCAGAGACAATGCAATTCACACTGAATAGTAGAATAGTAGGATAATAGAGTAGCAGACTCCATGGGGATGCTAAAGTTTACACATTCCAAAACACTTTATTGACACCACAACACATATCTGTCACATGACAAAATAAGTGTCTGTAACACACAAGAAAAAGTTACTTTTTGGGTGAAAACTGTGAAAATCGGTCCCTTTTATTTTGAGAAGAAAGACCACTTTACACCTACCTGCTAATTAATTAAAATATTTATAGAACTCCGTTTTAAACAATAGACTTTGATTTCAATATGGAAAATAGGAAATTGATCTAAAGGTAAAACAAAGATTGTTGCCATGGTTGCAGAATTTAAAGATTAACTTCTGGGCAGGTTTAGAGAACTGTAACTGCAAAATTTTATCAAAAGTTACTTTATTTTTTTAACTTCTTGGGGACCACATGTAGTTGGACAGCAGGGTGGCATAGTGGTTAGCACACTCGCCTTGCAGCACTGGGTCCCTGCTCTGAATCCCAGCCAGATAACTATCTGCACATAGTTTGTATGTTCTCCCTGTATCTGCATGGGTTTCATCCGGGCACTCTGGTTTCCTCCCACACCCCAAAAACATGCAGATAAGTTAATTGGCTTCCCCCTAAATTGGCCCTAAACTACCACACATACACTACACAATACATGCATAAGCATATGAATATGGTAAGGATTAGACTGTGAGCCCCTCTCTGAGGGACAGTTAAATAACTCTGTACAGCGCTGCAGAAGATGTCAGCGCTATATAAATAAAATACAATCTTTGTAATAATTGTTCCTAAACTCCCAAAAAATAGAACTGAGAGGAAAGGGTGAGGGCTCGTTTCCACCATAGCGAATCCGCATGCGCCGCCGACATGCGGATTCGCTTGGTACATTGAAGTGGCCGGGGCTGTTTCCATATGTGCGGCGTGCGGGAGCGATTTGGCGGCGGGCCAAATCTGCACGACGGGACCCACAGAATTCGCCTGCGTCGGGAATCCATGCGAATCGCCGCTAATGTATTTAATAGGAAAAACGCATGCGTTTTTTACATGCATTTTTACCCGCGATTCGCGTGCGATTTCGCACCTTTTTCAATGTTATTTTGCCCTGGCAGAGTCATGGTTAATTTCGCAGAAATCGCACGCGAAATCGCGGGTAAAAACGCATGCGGAAACGCATCCGCATGCGTTTTTACAAGCGTCGGGATGCCGGCGAAATCGCGTCGCAACAGTGGAAACGGGCCCTGACACATTACTTTTCTTTTAAACAACACAGCTTGCCTGGCTGTCCAGCGATCACTCTGCCTCTAATACTTTTAGCCATAGACCCTGAACAAGCATGCAGCAGATCAGGGTTTTCTGACTGAAGTCTGACAAGATTAGCTGCATGCTTGATTCTGGTGTGTGATTCAGACACTTCTGCAGCCAAAGAGATCAGCAGGATGCCTGACAATTGGTATTGTGTAAAAGGAAATAAATCTCTCAGTTCAGGTGTCCTTTATTCTTGTAGTAGGTAAATATAACTGTATTAATAAAAACACTAATTCAGGAAAAAAAACAAAAAAAAAACAATCTGTCCAGATTTTCTGAATCACTGTAATTTCTACTATGTACAACTTGAGCAGTTCAGCCCCAAAGTCACTAAATGGACTGACCCTGCTATTCAATAAGAGCTCCAAGGCTGGGTTCACAGTGGTCAGTTTTACGACCCACCCTTATAATGAGTGCGAACTGCAATGGAGACTGGACATAGAATTTAAAGAGGAACTGTAACGAAGGATTGAACTTCACCCCAATCAGTAGCTGATACCCCCTTTCCCATGAGAAATCTGTACCTTTTCACAAACAGACCATCAGAGGGGTCTGTGTGGCTGATATTGTGGTGAAACCCCTCCCACAGTGTGATGTCAGCACCTACGTCTTGACAGTTTCCTGTCTGTGAACCTCATTGCACTATTATGTCTTTTTCCAACTGCCAATCAAGCAGCATTTCCCTCTGTGCACAGAACTCTCAGTAACGGACATTCTGTACAGATCACCTGGCAGGACTAAAAAAGTCATCACCAGTGATAATTGTCAGAATGTAAATCAGGAAAAGGACAGATATTACAATGGGCAAACACTGACTAAATAATCTATACATTAATTTGTAAAAAAATAAGACATTTTATTAATAATGTAATTTTCACTACAGTTCTTCTTTAAGGCTGGGTTAACAGTGGTCCGTTGCATAACTCACACGTTATAATGTACCAGTATTATAATGAGGGTTCGATTCACTAACCAGTGATAACTGAGTTATCACGTGTTAAAGGGGAACTGAAGAGAGAGGTATATGGAGGCTGCCATGTTTATTTCCTTTCAAGCAATACCAGTTGCCTGGCAGCCCTGCTGGTCCTCTGCCTCTAATACTATTAGCCATAGCCCCTGAACAAGCATGCAGCAGATCAGGGGCTTGATTCACAAAGCGGTGCTAACTGTTAGCACGCCTGTGAAAACCCCCTTAGCACGTTTAAACAAACTTTTCGCGCATAAAACTTTACGCGCGCAAAACTTTATGCGCATAAAACTTTACGCGCGTACTGCACAGAGCGCAGGGCGCTCCGCGCGAAGTGCCCATTAAAGCCTATGGGACTTAGCGCGCGTAAAACTTTGCGCGCACAAAGTTAGTGCGCGATCTGATTGAGAAATCCAGTGCTAACCTACTTAGCACCCTGGTTAGCGCATCTAAAGACTTTAGACATGCTAAGTAGGTTAGCACCGCTTTGTGAATCAAGCCCCAGGTGTTTCAGACTTTAAAGTCAGATCTGACAAGACTAGCTGCATGCTTGTTTCTGGTGTTATTCAGATACTACTGCAGAGAAATAGACCAGCAGGGCTGCCAGGCAACTGGTATTGATTAAAAGGAAATAAATATGGCAGCTTCCGTATACCTCTTACTTCAGTTCCCCTTTAAGGCTTTGCACGTGCAAACTAGGGTGCTAAGTAGTTTACACTGCAAAGCTGTTGCTGTCCGCGTGCTATTTTAGCACGCGTACGGTGTTACGTGTGAACGGTGCTACACCATTAAATTCCGTTCGCGTGCAAAAATCAGCCGCTTCTCGTGCTAAGTATCTTTAGCACGTGCTGTCATTGCTTATCACGCTACTTAGCACGCAAAGTAGCTGATTTGCGCAACTTTACGTGCGCAAACTCTTACGCGCATATTAGCACGTGAAGAGCCAGTTAGCACGTGCTAAGTGGCTTTTCACTGGCATGCTAACACTTAGCACGCTTTGGTGAAGCAAGCCCTGAGTGTGAACTGCAATGGAGACTGGACATAGACTTTAATACAAAGCCTGCATGCAGCGAGTTAGAATAATGTGATCATTTACAACGCAGTACTGTGAACAGGCAGCCCATAGAGCTGTATGGGCAGTGAGTGGACATGCAGAATTATTCTGCATTGGAGCTGAGCACTGTGAACTAGCCCCCAGTAATACTGAAGGACAAATAGCCTGGAGCATGAAGTTTGCCAGCCGCGGTGCTGAGTAGGAATCCTAGACGACATCACAGTGCGGCTGTGTTCTCAGTCCCCCCCAGAAAATAAGGATTAGCCCTCTCTGCACACCACAATTCGGCAGGCCAGACGCAATGCCCGGTGGGACGCAGGTGTAAATCTTCAACAGCTGCGAATGTCTTGAGCGGATCTGGGAGACAAAGAGCCCATTTTGCCCTGCCGCGGCTGGCAGAGGACGCGGAGCGAGGAATTTCCAGCGCAGGGCTTGCAGCTTGTTGTGTGGCTGCACGTTTCATCTCTCGCTTTACGATTATTATTAAGAGTAAACGCAGAGCGCGGACTATTGGAAGGAATGGCTTTCAACTCATAAGATCAGGTTAACACTTCAGAAAACAGACGATGGTGAAGTCTACAATTTACTTACCGATCTCATAACCCGCTAATTCCTTTGTAAATGTATTTTTAATCTAGCCGCCGCATTGTTCTAGTCCACAGGCCAGGTATTTAGGAGAACCCTACGGAATGCTGGGACATATTGATTTACTTCCTATAGAATTAGACTGGACTTAGCACCGATGGGTGGTACACAACGGATTATTAAAGCACCTACTGTTGTAAACCGACCCAGGCTTTGTCTTGTTTGGTCACTCCGATGGTAAACCGAGAACTGTAAGAGCACCTGTCATAGGGATTTAATGCCCGGATAACAACAGATTTCTGTTATTCAGGTGGTCTTGCACTGAAAGCCGGGGTCATTTTCTGGAACTAATCTGCAAAACCTGAGACAACTCCAGGAAAATGACAGACAGCCTTTAAAAGCATAGAATTAGGGTGGGTGCTGTTGTAAAGCCCTGTAATTAACAAAATCCCACCAATCTCAACTAAGGAATAATACCGAAATACAACAGTGCACATAATACCCAAACACAACAAAAGTGCACTTAGGTTTTGTAGAAATGATTTGCAGCCTTCCATGTGTTGGAAAACCAACACTCATAGTGCATTATAAAGGTAGTCCCCGACTTGCAAACGCCCGACTTACAAACGACCCACCGATACAAATGGCATAGGTTCAGTGGGTACAAGTTAAAAAAAAACAGAGTAGGTACAGGGGACAGAGATGGCACAGTGTTCCGGCTTAAAGGGGTTCTGTGGACTGTTTCAATAAAAAAAAAACGCCACTTACCTGGGGCTTCTATCGGCCCCCTGCAGCTGAAATGTCCCACGCTGTCCTCCTCCGATGCTCCTTTGCCCGCCGCCGGTCCCGTTGTAATATTCTTCTAACAAGACGAATAATGCTCGCTCCCGCGCGCGTCACCAGGAGCTTACTGTGCAGGCGCAGTACAAAGTTTTCTTGCACAGTAAGCTCCCGAAGACGCGCGCGGGAGCGAGCACGCGAGCGGCCACAGCTGTGCAGCCGCAGTCTAATCAGACTGCTGATTAGACTGGGACTGGCGGCGGGGAACGGAGGATAGGAGGAGGACCACGCGGGACATTTCAGCTGCAGGAGGCCGATAGAAGCCCCAGGTAAGTGGCAGTTTTTGTTTATTGAAACAGTCCACGGAACTCCTTTAAGAACAAACCTACAGTCCATATCTCGTTCGTTAACTGGGGACTACCTGTATTGCACACAACCATGCAAAAACCACTGTTGCGAAAATGTGTAAGATTTAACCCTTTAGCAACCAGAGGCTTGCAAGTGCTCCAGGCCAATTTATTTTAGCACATTTTTTTTTATTTCTTATTTGTCACATTTCCTAGCTACTAATTAGTACTGCTGTAATGTGTATTTATGGCCACATGTCAGTGGGGGGCAGTGTGAGACAATAACAGAGGACTTCTGCTTTCAGTTTGTTTCTATATTTTCTGCTAGCAGAGAGACATCAAAGCATTCCAAGAATTTACAGCGCAACCAGTTCTGCCAGCTGAGGTTAAAAGCAGGGCACTTATCTCAAACGAGATAATTCCATTAAAGCTGCTAATGGGTTAACACACATGTAAACACATACATCTAAAGGTGGCAACACACCATTTATTTTTTGTTTAAATATCTGTTCAATTTAAGAATTGCAATAAAGTTTTCTGACTGATTGTAACATTTCAAAAATATGACCAATGTACCACACACCTGTGTTCAATTTTTCCCCAATTATGATAAAGATGATTGGAAACTCTGACAAAATTGCTAGGGTGTGTGTATTAATAAATTAACAACCTAACACACACCATACAATCTTTAGAAAGATTGAAGAAAAATATCTGGCATTCTGGATCGATCAAAATCGAAGAAAACGGGAAATCCGATCGGATTTTTCAGTCGAATGAAAAAAAAATCTTTTGATTTTTTTGTGGAGATCCGATCTTTTTTATTGAATTGCCGTAAAATCGGATCATTTTATTGTATCGTGTGTGGCCACCTTAAGATGTGCATTTCTCCTAGAATAAAATGTTTTATAAAATACTGTTGCTTACAGTAAGCTGTACCAATCAGGTTTTGGACTTGTCTATCCCCTCATGGGGGATTCACAATATTTTATTTATTCTTTACAAAAGAACTCCGTGGATCCGTACAAAGATACCTGCCAGCCTACTGGTTCCCACACATTTTGGCAGTTGGACTGAGCACTGCCACTCACCAAGTGCTTTTGAAAATAAAAAAAAACCATGAGAGTTTCCCATTAGGAGATGGACTAGTCCAAAACCAGATTTTAACTACCTACTGTAAGTGACATAGGAAAAAATACATTTAGAGTGCATTTTTTTCTGGATCAAATGTATATTTAATTCGTATGAATTTTAATTTTTTTTAATAGTAGTCTTTTAAAGCATATCTGAAGCTGCAATTTAAAATAAATTAAATAGCTCACCAGAGGCAAGGCTTTATCAAAGTTAACACGCCTTATCAGAGTAGCATAGCGTGCGCTACGACCTTATGCCTGCTATTTGTCAATGACGAGAGCTCCACTCGTCCTTCCCTGAGCCCTTGCGGGTTCGTATCGCTTGCTATGCTACTCTGATAAGGCGTGTTAACTTTGTCTTAGTGATTCAAGCCCATAGTCTTCTATTCACCTTCACCAACCACGAAAAAGCCACAAGGGTGAGCGCTTAATTTTTTAAATAAAGACATACATGCCACAATTTGTCACATGTCACAAAGGACACAACAGGGGAGAAATGTTCATTGTTTTCACTCTCCTCTTATGACCTTGTCAAAGCAGTATACCGGATCCAAGTCTTGGTGTCTTGCAAGCCACATAGAAACCCACCAAGCAAGAACATGACTCCGAGCAGCAAGGTAATTTTCATGGCTAAATAAGCTACATCAATTTAACACTTTGTAAGCTGGTCCCGAACAACCAACACAAAGGACAAGAACCTGTACGGTTTGACTTCTACTGCACTGTGAAATGCAAAAGGAACCACGAGAATGAGCATGTGACCTTAAAGAGATACTGAAGCGAAAAAAAAATATATGATATAATGAATTGGTTGTGTACTATGAATAATTACTAAAAGATTAGCAGCAAAGAAAATATTCTCATATTTTTATTTTCAGGTATATAGTGTTTTTTCTAACATTGCATCATTCTATAATATGTGCAGATTACACAACACTCAGCATTCAAAATGATTCTTTCAGAGCAGTCTGTGAACTAATGACCTCTCCTCTGGCAGAAGAAAAGTAATTAGTTCAATAACACTTGAGTTAATAAAAGTCAGAAGACAGCCCTCTCCACGACTTTGAAAGTCGTAGAGCTTAATTGCTTTTTTGCAAAGAGATAACAACTGGAGTTTCTTAACTCTTCCTGTACTGGAAACAATTAGACTGATGTATCTGATCTTAATGTTTTATTTCTTAGCTGTACTACACATACAAATCATAATATCATCATTTTTTTTTCCGCTTCAGTGTCTCTTTAAACAAACACTGAAGCGAAAAAAAAATGATGATATTATGATTTGTATGTGTAGTACAGCTAAGAAATAAAACATTAAGATCAGATACATCAGTGTAATTGTTTGCAGTACAGGAAGAGTTGAGAAACTCCAGTTGTTATCTCTATGCAAATAAGCCATTAAGCTCTCCGACTAAGTTAGTCGTGGAGAGGGCTGTCTTCTGACTTTTATTATCTCAACTGTTCCTGGACTATTTACTTTTCCTCTGCTAGAGGAGAGGTCATTACTTCACAGACTGCTCTGAAAGACTCATTTTGAATGCTGAGTGTTGTGTAATCTGCACATATTAGAGAATAATGCAATGTTAGAAAAAACACTATATACCTGAAAATAAAAGTATGAGAATATTTTCTTTGCTGCTAATCTTCTAGTAATTATTCATAGTACACAACCAATTCACTATATCATATTTTTTTTTTCGCTTCAGTGTCTCTTTAAAGGGAACCCAAGGTGAGAGTGATATAGAGGCTGCCATATTTATTTCCTTGTAAATGCCATGTTGATCGTCTGGCATAAGTAGTATCTTAGTCAAAACCCTGGAACAAGCATATGGCTAATCTAGTAAAACCGGAGTCAGCTGAGTCAGACAACCTAATCTGCCGCATACTTGTTCAGGTTGTACGGCTAAAAGTATTAGAGGCAGAGGATGAGCAGGGCAGCCAGTCAACTGGTATTGTTTAAAAAGAAATACATTTAGCAGCCTCCATATCCCGCTCACCTCAGGTTCTCTTTAACTATGTATATATCCATTCTAACTTTTACCTAAATTGGAAGACCACACATTTAAATTTAAAAGGTGTGGAAAGTTGTTTAACAAATAAATATCTAATGCAAAGTGTTGCTTACCTCCCAACTTTTTGAGATGAGAAAGAGGGACACTTTAAAGAGGAACTCCAGTGAAAATAATGTAATAAAAAAGTGCTTAATCTTTACAATAATTATGTATAAATTATTTAGTCAGCGTTTGCCCATTGTAACATTTTTCCTCTCCCTGATTTACATTCTGACATTTATCACACAGTGACATTTTTACTGCTGGCAGGTGATGCCAGTGGAAGGAGATGCTGCTGGCTTTTTTGTAAGTTGTAAACAGCTGTTATTTCCCACAATGCAACGAGGCTCCCACAGTGTGATGTCAGTACCTCAGAGCTGTGAGCCGCTGTCATCATTTGTGGGAGGGGTTTCACCACAATATCAGCCATACAGAGCCCTCTGAATGATCAGTTGGAGAAAAGGAATAGATTTCTCATTGGAAAGGGGGTATCAGCTACTGATTGGGATGAAGTTCAATGATTGGTTACAGTTTCTCTTTAAGAACCCCGCCCCCACCTAACCATGCCCCATCCACACCCCTAGCCACACATACCACTAAAAAGTCATAAGCAAAAGGTGTCATTTTAGAATTCAAGCCACATTGTTTTTTTTTTATCATCACTATTTTTTCTTCAATTAACATTTAAAATTAAGAAATATGGCAATTTAAAGGATGGGAATAAAGTCTGAGCCAATTAAACACAGTTTTCAGTAGAAAAATACATATATTTACATAAATCTGTACACGAGTCCAGAAAGAGGGACAAATGAAGGAGAAAGAGGAACAGATGGATTTGGTTTCCAAAGAGGGACTGTCCCTCTGAAAAAGGGACAGTTGGGCGCTATGGTGTGGTCATTATGCCCCATTTGCAAAGTATGCTTAGCTTTCAATTAAAAAGGCCAAATGATTCTTGTAGATCTTGAGGCAATATCATTTAGTAGATGCGGGAGTCTGTCTGGTTTATCGTGCTGGGAGAGAGGCTTGAGGGTTTTACCACAAGTACACTCTGTATATCATTTTTGGCACAGAGATACTGGCTCTAATCGATTAAAGCCACAAGGGCTGGGGTTAGCCCTGGCTAACGCATTCACATAGGATATAAAGGTCACGTATTATGGGACAAAAGTCTGCATGCATAGTTCACAACCGCACTTCAGAAGGACCTTTAAATGTCAGCTGGGTGGAAATGGCCAACAGGGATGGAGTTTGCTTTAGTGAATGGGTTCGGCATGGCATCTGTGCATTCCCAAATGTTTACAACTACTTGTGCGTGTGTTCGCCGATTGCCTTGTGAACCGCACAGGGGGAGGTTCACCCACTACTAATAACCAACACTAGCTTATGGGGGCAGTGCATATGCTAAAGAGACACTGAGGCGAAAAAAAAATATGATATAATGAATTGGTTGTGTACTATGAATAATTACTAGAAGATTAGCAGCAAAGAAAATATTCTCATATTTTTATTTTCAGGTATATAGTGTTTTTTCTAACATTGCATCATTCTATAATATGTGCAGATTACACAACACTCAGCATTCAAAATGAGTCTTTCAGAGCAGTCTATGAAGTAATGAACTTTCCTCTGGCAGAGGAAAAGTAAACAGTTCAATTACAGTTGAGATAATAAAAGTCAGATAACAGCCCTCTCCACGACTAAGTTAGTCGGAGAGCTTAATGGCTTTTTTACATAGAGATAACAACTGGAGTTTCTCAACTCTTCCTGTACTGGAAACAATTAGACTGATGTATCTGATCTTAATGTTTTATTTCTTAGCTGTGCTACACATACAAATCATAATTTTATCATTTTTTTTTCGCTTCAGTGTCTCTTAAGTAGCCAGCACTCTCGCTAGCAATACGTTAAATGGCTTTTCCTGAAACTGACCCCAGATTAAGACAGGGACAGCCAATGAGTGATATGAGTTTTTCAAGGTGCTTTAAAGGGAACCTGAGGTAAGAGGGGTATGGAGGCTGACATATTTGTTTAATTTTAAACAATACCAGATGCCTGGCACCTCTTTAAGTTGATTTGACAGAATGCCCAGATAGCTGGCTGTTCCTTAGTACTGGTCCAAGCCCTATCCCATAAAACCACATCAATCCATACCATGCACTGATGAGGACCGGAAAGGCCGAAACAGGCTGTCTGCATGTGGGGTTGATGTGGCTCTGTAAAATGTATAAACTACAGGCTCGCTATACACTAGCGGTTCTGGGTGAGTGCCTGGCTTCAGGGACATAAAGATATCATTTGCATCATGGGCACTACAGCCTGGAAATGGGTGTGGCCACACACCAGGATTTGGTGGAGCTAAATTCTAGTCATGGGTGGAGCTAAATGTACATGAACTTAACAGTGGTCTAAGTAGGCCTGCCCAGGAACTAGGCAGAGTGGTCTGGCTTCTGTGCTGGCAGTACTTGCTCTCTGCTAGGCGGGCTAGCCTGCTGCTAGGTTATCTGGCAGTTCCCCCAAACCTTCCCCGACCTTTTAATGGACCCCATCTCATGCTCCCACGGGCCTCTCATTGAGGCATCACAACTCCCAGCATGCCTCCATGGAAGAACCACAGCTCCCTGTATGCCTCCGATTAATGCACCACAGCTACCAGCATGCCCACCATTGAGTTAACACAGCTGAGCCTGCCTGGGGGACATCCGGGGCATGTGCCACTGATTTTTGGGCCAAATTTGCATATTCAGGAGTGACCACAGTTTCTCACTTAAATCTGAATTGTCTTTTACCTGTTTTAAGAAAGCAAATTACACTCAAGTTGATTTGAGACAACCTATTCTGAGTTTTTATTTTTTTTGTAGGGGGCTAAAAACTTGATAGAATCGGAGCCTAATTGTCATTGGTTGGAGTGCTACTTTAATTTTCCACAAAGGTCTTGTTAAATAAATGCAATATCCTCTTCCTGCCTAACACTGAGGATTACATAACCTCTATGAACACATCCTCTGCAGCAATGATCTATGGAAGTTCTAGGCTCCGTGCCCAAACATAGCCTCCTCTGCATTTTGCTAAAACACGGAATATGTCACTTTGGGAAAGGCATCATGCTCGGTGTTATCTGCTGTTTGTGTCACCCCTGACCTGTGATGAATGGCCTTCAATAAATCTTCCTATATGGAAGGATGAAGCGTGTGGGTGTGATTGGAGGGGGTCACGTGCAGTTCCTGCTTGGAGCAGGCACAGGATGCAGCATCTATCAGCAGTAAGCAGGACAGGGATTCTTTAACGTAAGAACAACATTCATTAGTGAGTTGTCAGGTCTCTACTATAGCTGCCTTCATAGACAACCTCCTGCATTTTAGCTGGCCATAGGGTCAAGATTACGGGACCAGAAACAAAAGTCAAGGCCAAATGGAGGTTAGACGTAGAAAATGTCAACTTACAAAGATTTCTTATTTTCAACAACTTGTACCTGAAGGCAAATGCTGACAAAAAGTTTGATACAGCAAAGTCCTCGTTATCTGGACCTCGGGCAAGCGTAAGTCTCAACTAACTGGCAAGTAAACGGAGACTGTCCTTTGGAGTTTTTTGGGGAGTAGGGCGTTAAATACTCAGCGAGCCTCCAGCACCGTCTTGAAGCCTTCCTGTGGCTTCTAGCGCCTTTCTGGTGTCCGTGCATGGCATCCGCCGTGTCATGCGACTCAACTCAGGTCAAGTGGCACGCCGGGAGCCGCACACGGAGGATGCCGGAAAGCTGCTAGGAGCTGCTCGGTAAGTATTTTCCGCTGTACGGGGGGAATCACATGTATCTGGTATCAAGCGATCCCCACCGGTGCCAGATACTGGAGACTTTGCTGTACTCAGCTTAGAAGAGGATAATCCAGAGGCTTGCCCCGTCCCGTTGAGTTTAACGTTGCAGCGCTAGAACCCTCTGAAACTATTCCACAAGGGCTTGTCACAGGACAACTGACAAGACACACAACATTTATATCGCGCTTTTCTCCTGGTGGACTCAAAGCGCCAGAGCTGCAGCTACTAGGACGTGCTCTATAGGCAGTAGCCGTGCTAAAGAGTATTGCCCAAGGTCTCCTCACTGAATAAGTGCTGGCTTACTGAACAGGAAGAGCTGAGATTCAAACCCAGGTCTCCTGTTCCCGAGCCCTTAACTAGTACACTATCCAGCCATTGTCATTATCAAATGCCATTGTAGAAGAAGAGGAAGATCCTTGGCTCAAGAACAGGGCCGGATTTCTGGAAAGGCCACAAAAGGCACAGGCTTTGGGCGGAAGAAGCCAGAGGGGGGCAGGTGGACATGTTAGAGGGGCTGCTACATAAGGAGGCTGAAAGTAGAGAGCAAGACATATAAAAGGAAACAGATGCTTAAAGAGAATCTGTACTGTCCGATTTGTGCAATAAAAAAACATACCAATCGAGTCACTGTGATCTCCTGGGTCCCTCTTGGCTGTTTCTGCCGCTCCCCACTGCAATACTGGCTTTCAATCGCCAGTTTTAGGCATTGTTTACAAACAAAAAATCATGGCTGCTAACCAGGAAGTGATGTATGTGATTTATATATATATATATATATCTCATGTTTCAGTATACTGTACTGCAGATTTTTATTACATAGTGACTTATCTGCACTCCAGTCTACAGACAAGGTGAAACTGAGAGCAATAAACAAAGCACACACAGTGCCTGGAGGAGGCGTGCATAACGTGTCCCTATCACAGCAGAGGCAGCACATTCCTCCCTGGGTCGAGCTTGACAAGGAAAAGAAGATTAGATATATTACAGAGACAGTGCAACTAGAAAAGGCTGCAGTAATCCAAACGACATTAGAGCAGGTATAGGAACTTATAGGATAGAAGAAATAAGGCTGAAAATGTTGTTACAGAGTCTCTTTAAGGGAGCTGTTCATGAGAGAGAGGGGCTGCATACATGAGATGATGCACATGGAAGAGGGGGCTGCACATGGAATGGGAGGGGGGCTGCTGCAAATGGAAGAGGAACGCATCATACTTTGCCTTGTATAAATCCGGCCTTGCTCAAGAAGGATCAGAGAAACTTCTGGAGAACCCCACTGCCCACTGTACCCCCTTCCTCCTCCTTCCTCAGAAAACAACATCTTCCCAGCGTTGGAGAAACTGCTTTGTCACAAAGAGGAGCAGCCTATCATTGATGGTTAATGGACTGAGACATTCAGATTTCTGCACGGAAGAATTCCTGTTTGCATTCTGTTAATATTTATTTTGCTATTTTAGCACTGTTTGTATTTCACGACACCATATTCTGTTATCAGGCTTATTTTTCTCTGTAGTTGTGTAGCGGCTCTGCTCTAGAAAGTCTAAAAGCGGCTAAGAGAACCAGTCACATTTATGCCTCTATAAAGCAACTACTCCCGCCACGTGTTTCATGAGAGGAAAGTGAGGTAAAATAGCGATCCGACCACTAAAAAACCAACAGAGACTCTAAGCTTTTTCCACATTGTATGATGCTAAGTTGAGAGAGACATTCAGAGAGCATCCCTGATGCACACAGAGCCCCCCTAACCGCACCGTGCAGAAGAATAGATACAGCCAAACGTCTCGATATAGACTACTGAGACTGACTGGCAATGCAGTGCCCTATGGCAACGGCGGACAAGCCAAAACACTGCATGTTGTATTTGGCCAATCACTGCCTGCCCTGGACCCCAAAGCCCCTCCCCATAAACACTCCTGCCACCTACAGAGCTCTGACACCTTTACAAAAAGCCACCTTATACGAGGATACGCGGCTATATCATCCCCCCATGTGAACGTTTTCATTTGTGAATTTTTTCTGCAAAGTTTTGCCACGCAATATCGCATTACTATGAAAACCAATGATTGTGAATAGGCTAGTTTCCATGTACAGCAGAGTGCCATTTATCTAGAACTCAACTAACCAGAAGTCTCAACCAACCAGACCAAATCACCGGCAGTACTCACAGTGGTGAAGGCCAACCTTTTAGGCTTTTTGTAGGCTCAGCTGTGCTTAAAGGGGAACTGAAGTGAGAGTGATATGGTGGCCGCCATATTTATCTCCATTTAAACAATACCAGTTGCCTGGCTGTTCTGCTGATCTATTTGGCTATAATAGTGTCTGAATCACACTAGAAACAAGCATGCAGCTAATTTTGCCAGATCTGACGATAAGGGACAGTTAGTGACAATATACTCTGTACATTGCTGCGGAAGATGTTGCCACATATAAATACATAACAATAATAATAATAAACTTACTAATATTATAAATGGGAAAGTTTGGATGTTTGCTACTTAATCACGCAACAATGGCTGAACGGATGTGAATGAAATTTGGCACACACATAGTACATTACCTGGAATAACATATAGGATACTTTTTATCCCCGTAAACCAAAAAGTGGGCGGAGACAAATACTAATTCCACTGGGAAAATGTAAACTACAGCCATTCTTACACTGTTAATGGCAAGGTTCTCAAACTTTGCCCGGGTATATATTTGGTTGGTGCGGGCTCCGCCCACTTTTCCTAACACTAACACACAATTACTCAATTACTCAGTGACCTAGTTTGTGAGCTTTGCAGTCTTTGGCATCAATAACTTGGACTGAAATAAAACAAATCTGATTGGCTGTTTGTGGCTCCACCCCCTTTTCTGAATTTGAACCCTAGTCACCCAATGACCAACTGTACCAGGTTTGAGTCTTGTGCCATTAACAGCGCAACAATGGCAGCGATTAAATATTCCCCTTGAAAAGCAATAGGTGAATTTTGATTGGCTTTTGCAGGCTCCACCTACTTTTTTGAATATTAATCACAGTCACCCAGTGACCAACTGTGCAAAGATGGAGAACCCTGCCATTAACAGTGTAAAAATGGCTGCTGTTTACATTTTCCCAGGGAAACTTGTATTTGTCTCCGCCCACTTTTGGTTATGGGGATAAAAAGTATCCTATATGTTATTCCAGGTAATGTACTATGTGTGTGCCAAATTTCATTCAAATCCATTCAGCCATTATTGCGTGATCGAGTAACAAACATCCAAATTTTCGCATTTATAATATTAGTGAGATGATAGATAGATAGATAGATAGATAGATAGATAGATAGATAGATAGATAGATAGATAGATAGATAGATAGATAGATAGACAGATAGTGCTGAAACCGGGATATTTAATGTAAAAGTGGGTATCCTGAATAATTTACTGCCAGTGGCGTAGTGAAGGAGCTGTGGGCCGATGCAAGTTTTACATGGAGCCCCCCCAAGCACTGTATACATAACAATTGATATGACGCACCAAAACCTGCCAATGGCCAACTACACTGTCAGAGGTGCAAGAAGGGGATGGGAAACAAGTTTGTTAACGATTACCAATATTTAAAGTATCTATAGAAGTGATTATTATGAGCACAGGACCAATTATTATTATTATTATTTATTGTATTTATAAACCGCCAACATATTACGCAGCGCTGAACATTAATTTAGGTTACAGACAATATTTAGGGGGACATACAGCAATATGACAATACAGGAATAATAGAAAACCAGATCACACAGCACAGTATGAGTACAAGGTAATGTTTAGTCAGTCGCTGGATTGGAGCATGGAGATTAGGCAAGTCAGGTTCACTTAGATGCATAGCATGGGTTCACAGTAATGGAGGTGCATGATCAGGTAGGACACAAAAGGAGGAGGACCCTGCCCAAAGGCTTACAATCTAGAGGGAGAGGTAGGGACACGAATGGTAGGGGACCAGAGTTCAGCTGTGGGTTTAGAGCACTTGTGAGGGGTAGTAGGCCAGAGTGAAAAGGTGAGTTTTGAGGGCTTTCTTGAAGATGTTGAAGGAGGACCAATAGAGAACTAGTACTGCAGTTGAGGGAGGGCCCCTTGTTGCCCCTCTGGCCCAAGGGCCCCAAAGTGGTCGCAACCTCTGCAACCTCTGTTGCTACGCCCCTGTTTACTGCATTCTATATGTCACTACAGGGCCTTTTTTGATTACATATAACAAAAAAAGTCTTACTTTGCATTAGCACATACCCATAGCATTAGTTACATTAAGTAGATCTCAGAAAACTAAAACAAAAACAAAAAACCAACAACAATACAATAAAAAGGCTATAGCTCTGCGGTAAAGGTGGGAGTTATTTATAGATTCCATTAAACGTCTGGGCAACAATAGGCTGCGAGAGAACACACGAGATAAAATATGAGTCAGCCATTCTTTTACCAAAAAAAGGGCCAGTGTTCAGACAGTGTTTCCCCCGGGAGAGAGGCTGAGGTGTTCAGGATAAAGGCAGGACATAGCTCATTTCCCACCCTGCTCTGCCCCAGCCTCTCTCATCCATTTGTAAACTTCCTTCCTTTTCAGCATTTGCACGGCCCGTCATCATTCAGGGTCCGGGGGCGCAGCGCTACAGCAATTAACATCCTGTTTATGTGTGGCTGGGTATCATAGGTATTGTCCAGATAACGGTTGTACTTGTATTCTGCTAGTGGCCGGCAAGAAGACGTATAATGCTTCTGATTAGGATCTCTGCTGTGGGGAATGTAGAGAAATTGCCCTAAACAATCCTCTAAGGCCTTGTTCACATTACGTTCTGATTGCGTTGGCCTTTTTTTACGCTTTTTTTTGTGATTTTCGACGATTTCTGTGCGCTGGGAAATCGATATGCAAAGCAGTTTTACAAGCGTTTTGCGATTTCCCTATACCTTCCATTGAGGCAAAATCACCCTGAAAATGGTCCATGCAGCGCTTTTCTGAGCAGGTCGGAAACAAACTGCTCAGATGTGGACTCTCTCATAGAGAATCATTGCACAAGCATTTTTAGAGTGATTTTGAAAATCGCCTGTGCTTAAAAAAACCCCAAAACACCTCTAGTGTGACCAAGCCCTAAGTGGAGTTCTATATAAAGGTCCTAATTATGTACAAATGAAGATTAAGGTATATAAAAAAAAGAGAAAAACACTTATAAGGCAGACCTGAACTCAGAACTTCCTCTCTGCTCTAAAAGATAAGCACCAGCATAATAACCTTTGAAGAAAAACATTTATTTGTTACAGCTGATACAAATCCTGCTATAAATCTGCAGTGTGTCTACTTCCTGCTTCCATCGAAGCAGACATAGGGTTAACATCTTGTGCTCACCAATGAGCTGCTCTGCCGAGGCAGTCAGCTGACCCAGCTGAGGGATCAAATTACAACATGTGATTAGTCACAGATGAGGGAGAATTAGGCAGGCTAAACTCTTTAAATACACACAGGGTGCATTTCTCTCTGTTTTCCTTCTGTGCTGTGCAAGAGTTCAGGTCCACTTTAAGGGCCCCCGAGCACAGAAGCAGGAACAGCAGAGGACAGAGACCATGGTTGGGCAAGGCAGCTGAACAAATACTGAGACCTGAAGTCTGGAAAGAGGAAAATGATGTATACCGATCCCCTGCATGTTCTGTGTTCCAACACTTCATATGGGGGAGGGACCTGGGGGGGGGGGCAGGACCAGTGCAGTGGAAGGATGGGCTCGAGGCCAAAAGGGGGCAGAAAAGTAAGGACAGGTGCACACTAGCATTCACAAACATCAGTATGCTATCATTGACATGGGCTGTTTCCAGATGTTTAGTGCAGCGCCTCTTTTGCATGGTAATTTCCCTAAAATTACGATGGGACGCCTGTGAGATGACCGAAACACGATATACGTGGCGTCCGACTCCAGCCAATAGAACGATGAGGTCTAACACTAGTGTAAATGCCGCCATTGAACCCTGAGGCTGCACTGTCCGCAGCAGAAAGGCAATGCCTACATTCAATGTCAACCTCACCTAATGGTCCTTTCAATTTCTAGTCATCACAACCATTTTTTACCTGTTTTTCCAGAGAAAATTGGAGAGAATGTATTGCAATGTTGCTGCATGAGTTGGGCACCAGGTAATTTCCTTTATAGATGTTTTTCTATGGAGTACCTGGCATCCATTCTCTCTTGCGCCCATTTCCTGACCCTAAACCCCCATAAGTGCCTAACAAGAACCCGCCCATCTACTCCCCTGTATTTTCTCAAGAAGAGCCCCCAATTTAATGCCTACCTATAAACTCCCCTGTAAGTGCTAACTAAGAACCCCCCATCTAATGCCTCACCCTAACCCCCTTACAAGTGCCTAACAAGAACTCCTCCATCTAATGCCTAACAAGAACCCCCCATCTAACGCCTAATCCTAACCTCCTAATCCCCTTATAAGTGCCTAACAAGAACCCTCCATTTAATGCCTAAATCTAACCCTCTTATAAGTGCCTAACAAGAACCCTCCATTTAATGCCTAAACCTAACCCCCTCTAAGTGCCTAACAAGAACCCCCCATCTAATGCGTTGGGCAGGTTCTTGTTAGTCAATGGGGGGGGGGGGGGGAGGAGAGGAGGTAGTCCTCTCCTCCCCCTCCCCATTGACTAACAAGAACCTGCCCTCCTAATGCTTAACCATAAACTCCCCTATAAGTGCCTAACAAGAATCCCCCATCTAATGCCTAACCCCAACGCCCTCTAAGTGCCAGGGCCGGTGCTACCATTAAGGCAAAGGAGGCAGCTGCCCCAGGGCCCCAGAGCTTGTAGGGGCCCCCAGTGGCTACAAGAGGAAAAAACATTTTCAAATCGGCCTTATAGTTTTTGAGAAAATCGATTTTAAAGTTTCAAAGGAAAAAAAAACACATTTAAAAACCTGCCGACTTTAATGGTTAGTAGCAAATCCACCTTAAATGCTAGAACCCCTAAATTTGCAGGATATGTTAAGGAGATCATTAGGAATAAGAGGAAAAAACAATTTTTCAAAAAGACCTTATAGTTTTTGAGAAAATCGATTTTAAAATTTAGAAGGAAAAAAGTATAGTTTTAAATGCGGTAAATGTAACTTTTAGTAGCAAACCTAACGGTAGTGTAATTTTACATGCATCAAACGAAAGCGCAATAAATTTCCTGACGGGGTTTCCAGGGGGTCTATACGCAGCTGCAGCGCTTTGGCCAGGGATCGCTATACAGCTGCAATATGGCTGTATGAAGATCCCTGGCATTTTTTCCTATTTTCCCAATTTTTTTTATGTTTAGAGCGTGGGAATTTAAAAAAAAAAAAATTATGTGGGGTCCCCCCTCCTGAAACTTTTTAACCCCTTGTCCCCCATGCAGGCTGGGATAGCCAGAATGTGGAGCGCTGATCGATTGGGACTTCACACCCTGACTATACCAGCTGCAAAAAAGGTCCCCTAATGCCAATTTTCGTTCCGGGGTATATGTTGGGGGGGCCCCACAGGTTTATTTTGCCCTGGGGCCCCATTGTTTCTTAAACCGGCCCTGCTAAGTGCCCAACAACAACTCATCCATCTAATTCCTAACCCCAACTCCCTCCAAGTGCCCAACAAGAACCCACACCCCATCTAATGCATAACCCTAACCCCCCTCTAAGTGCCCAACAAGAGCCCGCCATCTAATGCTTAACTCTAACCCCTCTCTAAGTGCCTAACAAGAACGCCCCCCCCCCACCATCACCTACTACCTAACCCTAACCCCCCTCTAAGAATCTAAAATTGTGCAGGCGCCTGATCGCCAATAGCTAAAACACACGTCTATTAGACATCTGCCAAATCCTGGCGTCCAAATGGCCTGATCTGAAATCAGAACCTCAGTTTATAATGAAATAAGTTTATATTCCCGTATGTATGGTCATATTATCTCTTTACGTAGATATAAAAACGTACAAAGCACTGAAAAATCATTTCCTAAGCGAATGCCAAAACGAGACTTGCTTGGACGGCATCTACTATAACCTTAGCACGGAAGTTTCCAGCAAGGTTGACAGAGGAAAGAGACAATAAAAATCATCTATCTAGATTTTATTAAGCGGTTTGACACAGCGCCCCACAGTAGGCTCATAAAACTATCAAACTGTTGCTGTCACAGGCACTCAACGCAAAGCTTTAATGAGAAGAGAAAGGCTGCTATAAATGTCTTGTGGCCTGAGGCAGCTCACGGCGTCTGATATATAGGAGAAGGTCTGAGGGAAACAGAGAACCATACCACCACAGGAGCTTACAGTCTAATGCTACCGTCCCATTCGTGCATTCATACCACAACTGATTGATTTGTTATAGCTCTGATAGATTCTGTGTTAATATAATTTATTTACGTGACCCTTAACCACTGCAGGACAAGAGCAATTTTCACGCGTCAGCGCTGCTCCTATTCATTCCCCAATAACTTTATTACTACTTATCACACCTAAATGATCTATATGTTTTCTTTTTTCGGGACAAATTAGGCTTTTTAGTGTGTGATAATTTTGCTTAGTAATTACCTTATTTTCTATGCATTTTAAAGGGAAAATAAGGGAAAAAAATAGAAAAAGAAACACACTAATTCTCCATTTACATCCACTACTATTTAAAATGAAATAACTATAAGTTAAACCCACACATTTTATTTGCTTATCCATCCTGGCTATTACAACTTTAAGATTATGTATGGTAACAATATTGTATTTGGAAATAAAGGTGTCTTTTTTCAGTTTTTTGCTTCCTTATTGAACACTATTGATGATTACAAGACCTTATTTGCAAAAATAAGAGTAATATAGCCTCATGGCATAAATATTTAAAAATTAATTAAATTTAAAAAATTTAAAAAAAAGTTCTTAAGGTAATAAAATATATATTTTTTTACATTCTGTCACTTTGTTTTCATTTTACAAGGCTTTTATTTTGTTACAGAATATGCAAAAATGTAATTGCTTTTGATTCAGTTTGTGACTAAAAAGAATACACAAAACATGGGCCTCAACCCTAAAACTCTCTAAACTATCTAACACTAACACTAACCCCACACCTAATGTCTAACTTTTACCTCCCCTCCTAATGCCTAACACTAACCTCCCCTGTTAATGCCTAACACTAATCTTTCCTCCTAATTACTACGGTAACACTAACCTCCCTCCTAATGCCTAATGCTACCTTCCTGATGCCCTACTAATAGCTGTTTGACTAGTAAAACCATAGCTTAACCTTAATGGTTAGTCGAAATACTAGCCAATTGGCTACTAATAGCCGATCAGCTAGTCAAACTGTAGCCAATCGGCTACTAATGGCCAATCTACTAGCATTGGGTGCCCCACAAGCAGTTCTTAAAGCAAACCTACTGTAAACTCAATCAAAAAAAGCTGCCCTGTGCCCGCCCCATGACAAAGCAATCCAGCGGTTTCCTTCAGCAATGAAGTGTTGTTTTTGGCGAATGGCGACTCAGCCAGTCGATGATGCCTACGCATCCTCAATCATGCTCCCGTCTCCAGGAGTGTCCTGCCCATGCCCATCTCCCAGTACGAGATTTTCTGCACAGGCACAGAGGCCATCGACGAAAACGAAACTTCGTTGCTGCGGGGGACCATAGGATCGTTTTGTCCTGGCGTGGACACAGGACGTTTGCAGGGGGCAGGTAGAAACCCCAAGTAAGTTAAACTGGCTTTTTTTTATTGAGTTTAGGTTCACTTAAAAGAGGAACTTCAGCTTAAACAAACATACTGTCATTAAGTTACAGTACATTATTTGTTAATTAAAATACATAGGTAATATAATCTCTTACCCACCCTGTTTTAAAAGAACAGGCAAATGTTTGTTAGTTTATGGAGGCAGCCATATTTGTGGTTGAAAGGAAGTGACAGGGAGCATGAGACACAGTTCCAACTGTCCTGATCACCCCTCGCAGCTGTGCGCGCTAAGCAACGTGAACAACAACATCAGAAATCCCATCATGCTTTGCACAGCATCAGGGGAAAATGCCCAGGCAGATTTCTTTGATGGGGCGGAGCTTAGTTTCTGTTCAACTAAAAATGAGGCTTGCATAAGAAAAACAAAGTTCTGAAAGACAAGCCTTTTCAGTGCTGCTAAGTAGATTTTTAGTCTTGAGATTCACTTTAAGTAGGGGCCTTAGGTATAAACACACTAACACTTCCGTAAAGAAAGATCTCAAACGCCAGTTATCCTTTACATCTGGTTTAAAAGAATACAATGTTTTAATCTTACTTTTTTTTTAAACAGCAAAGTAACAGAAACGATATCATGAAACTAATGTCGATACCGTGGCGGAGCTCACATTAATAACCATTAAGTGTAGTCAGGCAGCTAATAAACCCGACGAGGCCTCGGATAAAGCTGGCATTGTCCCCCCATCCCTATCTGCACATCTGAATAAAAATGTGTACAGTCTAAAATCTTTTTTTTGTAGCTTGATTAGATTCAAATGGCTTAGTGAAAGATAGTCATTAATACTTGGACGGCATTTTATTAGTTATGGCAGCTGCTACAATGCACCTATTTTGTGTCTTCCAGTCATGCTTCATTTGGTAATTTCTTGTAATTAGTAAGATTAAAATGCTTTCTGCAGTCACAAAGGTCTTTTTCCCAGCAAAAGAAAAAAATGTTAAGGATGGCGGATGAATAACCTCACTATTAAAATGGATAATTGGACTTTTCTACCCATCTCAAGCTGTTATGTTGCATAAAGTAATACATTTATGATATAAAGGGTTGCTTGCTCTATGATTATCTGCCAGTTACCCCAGAATTTTGCACGCTGAAAGCTTGGCAACTGGCAGTCATCTCTCCTGAAAGCAATAAGATAACTCCAGGATACGGCTAAATGCTGCAGCTGTGTAGCAGAACTGATGGAGGAGCAGGTGACCGGTGTTGTAAGTCTCTGATAGGCTGGTCATGATCATGTGTTGCTCCTGTTTTGCACGTAGGCTAAAGCAGGAAGAGATCACAGCCAATCGGAGCCTCACAAATCTATCACATGATCAAACAATTCTCCTTAAGTTCTCCTACAGTATATATGAACATACGGGCAAAACTACAGGGCAGTTCCTGCAATCGGAGCAAGAAAGAAGGCTGTACATTCAAGGAAGAGGAATGCTGTGCAAAGAAGAGGGGCGCGCAGAGCATGGTATAGGGGGTTACTACACATGGAAGAGAGGGACTGCTGCACATGAAAGAGAGGGACTGCTGTGCATGGAAGAGAGGTCTCCACGCTGCCCCTCGGTGGCTAGTAAGCAGCCGATGCAGCAGGCGCAAGAGTTCTTCCCACTGCCCCTTGACATATAGCAAGCAGCCAATGCAGCAGGCGTGAGAGGTCTCCTCGCTGCCCCCTTGACGGATAGCAAGCAGCCAATGCAGCAGGCGTGAGAGGTCTCCCTGCTGCCCCTTGACATATAGCAAGTAGCCAATGCAGCAGGCGTGAGAGGTCTCCCCGCTCTCCCTTGACATATAGCAAGCAGCCAGTGCAGCAGGCGTGAGAGGTCTCCCCGCTGTCCCTTGACATATAGCAAGCAGCCAATGCAGCAGGCATAAGAGGTCTCCCCGCTGCCCCTTGATGGCTAGTAAGCAGCCAATGCAGCAGGCGTGAGAGGTCTTCCCGCTGCCCCTTAACGGATAGCAAGCAGCCAATGCAGCAGGCATGAGAGGTCTCCTCGCTGCCCCTTGATGGATAGCAAGCAGCCAATGCAGCAGGCACGAAAGGTCTCCCCGCTGCCCCTTGGCGGACAGCAAGCAGCCAATGCAGCAGGCACGAGAGGTCTTCCCGCTGCCCCTTAATGGATAGCAAGCAGCCAATGCAGCAGGCACGATAGGTCTCCTCGCTGCCCCTTAACGGATAGCAAGCAGCCAATGCAGCAGGCACGAGAGGTCTCCCCGCTGCCCCTTGGCGGACTGCAAGCAGCCAATGCAGCAGGCACGAGAGGTCTTCCCGCTGCCCCTTAACGGATAGCAAGCAGCCAATTCAGCAGACATGAGAGGTCTCCTCGCTACCCCTTAATGGATAGCAAGCAGCCAATGCAGCAGGCACGAGAGATCTCCTCACTGCCCCTTGATGGATAGCAAGCAGCCAATGCAGCAGGCACGAGAGGTCTCCCCGCTGCCCCTTGACGGACAGCAAGCAGCGAATGCAGCAGGCGCGAGGTCTCCTCGCTGCCCCTTGACGGATAGCAAGCAGCCAATGCAGCAGGCTTGAGAGGTCTCCTCGCTGCCCCTTGACGGATAGCAAGCAGCCAATGCAGAAGGCGCGAGAGGTCTCCCCGCTGCCCCTTGACAGATAGCAAGCAGCCAATGCAGCAGGCGTGAGAGGTCTCCTCGCTGCCCCTTGACGGATAGCAAGCAGCCAATGCAGCAGGCGCGAGAGGTCTCTTCGCTGCCCCTTGACGGATAGCAAGCAGCCAATGCAGCAGCCTTGAGAGGTCTCCCCGCTGCCCCTTGACGGATAGCAAGCAGCCAATGCAGCAGGCGCGAGAGGTCTCCCAGCTGCCCCTTGACAGATAGCAAGCAGCCAATGCAGCAGGCGCGAGAGGTCTTCCCGCTGCCACTTGGCGGACAGCAAGCAGCCAATGCAGCAGACACGAGAGGTCTCCTCGCTGCCCCTTGACGGATAGCAGGCAGCCAATGCAGCAGGCACGAGAGGTCTCCCCACTGCCCCTTGACGGATAGCAAGCAGCCATTGCAGCAGGCATGAGAGGTCTTCCCGCTGCCCCTTGGCGGACAGCAAGCAGCCAATGCAGCAGACACGAGAGGTCTCCTCGCTGCCCCTTGATGGATAGCAGGCAGCCAATGCAGCAGGCATGAGAGGTCTCCTCGCTGCCCCTTGAGGGATAGCAAACAGCCAATGCAGCAGGCGCGAGAGGTCTCCCCGCTGCCTCTTGAGGGATAGCAAGCAGCCAATGCAGCAGGCATGAGAGGTCTTCCCGCTGCCCCTTGATGGATAGCAAGCAGCCGATGCAGCAGGCACGACAGGTCTCCTCACTGCCCCTTGATGGATAGCAAGCAGCCAATGCAGCAGGCACGAGAGGTCTCCCCGCTGCCTCTTGACGGATAGCAAGCAGCCAATGCAGCAGGCACGAGAGGTCTCCTCACTGCCCCTTGATGGATAGCAAGCAGCCAATGCAGCAGGCACGAGAGGTCTCCTCACTGCCCCTTGACGGATAGCAAGCAGCCAATGCAGCAGGCATGAGAGGTCTTCTCGCTGCCCCTTGATGGATAGCAAGCAGCCAATGCAGCAGGCACGAGAGGTCTCCCCGCTTCCTCTTGACGGATAGCAAGCAGCCAATGCAGCAGGCATGAGAGGTCTTCCCGCTGCCCCTTGGCGGATAGCAAGCAGCCAATGCAGCAGGCATGAGAGGTCTTCTCGCTGCCCCTTGATGGATAGCAAGCAGCCAATGCAGCAGGCACGAGAGGTCTCCCCGCTGCCTCTTGACGGATAGCAAGCAGCCAATGCAGCAGGCACGAGAGGTCTCCCCGCTGCCCCTTGGCGGACAGCAAGCAGCCAATGCAGCAGACACGAAAGGTCTCCTCGCTGCCCCTTGATGGATAGCAAGCAGCCAATGCAGCAGGCATGAGAGGTCTTCCCGCTGCCCCTTTGCGGACAGCAAGCAGCCAATGAAGCAGGCACGAGAGGTCTCCTCGCTGCCCCTTGACGGATAGCAAGCAGCCAATGCAGCAGGCATGAGAGGTCTTTTCGCTGCCCCTTGATGGATAGCAAGCAGCCAATGCAGCAGGCACGAGAGGTCTCCCCGCTGCCTCTTGACGGATAGCAAGCAGCCAATGCAGCAGGCATGAGAGGTCTTCCCGCTGCCCCTTGGCGGATAGCAAGCAGCCAATGCAGCAGACACGAGAGGTCTCCTCGCTGCCCCTTGACGGATAGCAAGCAGCCAATGCAGCAGGCATGAGAGGTCTTCCCGCTGCCACTTGGCGGACAGCAAGCAGCCAATGCAGCAGACACGAGAGGTCTCCTCGCTGCCCCTTGACGGATAGCAGGCAGCCAATGCAGCAGGCACGAGAGGTCTCCCCACTGCCCCTTGACGGATAGCAAGCAGCCAATGCAGCAGGCATGAGAGATCTTCCCGCTGCCCATTGGCGGATAGCAAGCAGCCAATGCAGCAGACACGAGAGGTCTCCTCGCTGCCCCTTGACGGATAGCAAGCAGCCAATGCAGCAGGCACGAGAGGTCTCCCCGCTGCCTCTTGACGGATAGCAAGCAGCCAATGCAGCAGGCATGAGAGGTCTCCTCGCTGCCCCTTGACGGATAGCAAGCAGCCAATGCAGCAGGCATGAGAGGTCTTCCCGCTGCCCCTTGGCGGACAGCAAGCAGCCAATGCAGCAGACACGAGAGGTCTCCTCGCTGCCCCTTGACGGATAGCAAGCAGCCAATGCAGCAGGCACGAGAGGTCTCCCCGCTGCCTCTTGACGGATAGCAAGCAGCCAATGCAGCAGGCACGAGAGGTCTCCCCACTGCCCCTTGACGGATAGCAAGCAGCCAATGCAGCAGGCATGAGAGGTCTTCCCGCTGCCCGTTGGCGGATAGCAAGCAGCCAATGCAGCAGACACGAGAGGTCTCCTCGCTGCCCCTTGACGGATAGCAAGCAGCCAATGCAGCAGGCACGAGAGGTCTCCCCGCTGCCCCTTGACGGATAGCAAGCAGCCAATGCAGCAGGCACGAGAGGTCTCCCCGCTGCCTCTTGACGGATAGCAAGCAGCCAATGCAGCAGGCATGAGAGGTCTTCCCGCTGCCCCTTGGCGGACAGCAAGCAGCCAATGCAGCAGACACGAGAGGTCTCCTCGCTGCCCCTTGACGGATAGCAAGCAGCCAATGCAGCAGACACGAAAGGTCTCCTCGCTGCCCCTTGACGGATAGCAAGCAGCCAATGCAGCAGGCATGAGAGGTCTTCCCGCTGCCCCTTGGCGGACAGCAAGCAGCCAATGCAGCAGACACGAGAGGTCTCCTCGCTGCCCCTTGATGGATAGCAAGCAGCCAATGCAGCAGGCGCGAGAGGTCTTTTATGGCCCATTACAGAAACATAAAAACGAACCAATTGATCCTTTGTGAAATCAATGTCAGAATAATCATAAACTAACATAAAATGATGCTTCTTCATTTAAATTTGCTGGAAGCTCGTGCTACTATTTTTTTTCCTCTTTTATTGGGCTTTACAGGCGTGCGTGTGACCGTAGCGTCCGCCGACCACATATAATCCCGGTGACATATTACTTTCAGCCGATGAACACTTTTATTGGGTTCTACAGGGGATGATGAATGGCCCTGGCTGTATATTGGCTCTTAAGACCATATAGACTCAGATATCACCCTTCAACAACAAGAAGTGACCTGCGAGGCCTTGACGGCCCCCTATATATATAACCCCGCCGCGTAATTTACACCGCAATTTCCCCGGCGGTGACTTATAACCATTATAAATTGTCATATTGATTTCCCACCCTGTGGATTCCACCAATCACAATCTCCCCAAACCCCCCTTCCTTGCCGAATGTGACTGATGAAAGGTTAGAGAATACACCCAATACATATCTATATTTCAATAACAACAATCCATTCATTCCCTATCAGGGGTGTTTGGAGGAAAACGCGTCGCGATCAGGGCTGATCCGCAAAGACAAATACGTCAAGGACATGTTCTCGGCACGCGATACTCAAATCCAGACAGATGAACAATATAAAAAAACTATAAGGTAAATAGGGATGAATGGGATTCGGAATAAGAGTGTGATTATTTATTTGCATGGTAGAAAGGCCTTTGTACCATCTATAAACTCTGTGAGTGCCTTTGCCAAAGTGCAGCTGTGGACTGTCTATTCTCATAAAATGTTTATGCTTAAAAGAGTATAAACATCGAGCGTGCTTTTCATGTACACATGAAATAGAATCGCGCTTCTGTACCGTGTAACCCTAACAGCGCTGGGGTGGCTTCTGATGGGAGGGTGGCAGGTGGGACATGTATTGCCGGCGCAGGTCAGATTTGGCATCACGTTCTGCTAGATTGGTTTTGTGACACTTTTTTGTGATTATTTTGGCAATTCTCTTTTGCCGATCGCCCAACCCTGCCTGTTTGCCTTCTCACTAATTCTCTTTACTCCGAACCTTGCTCCAATGCCAAAGTCTTCCATGAAGTCTAACTATAACCCTCCACTTAATGTTAACCCTTTCCCTTCCTGATCTTCCACTCTGACTTCCCCCCCTTAACCCCTTTTCTTCTTGATGCCCAACCTTAAAATCTCACCATTACCCCTTTCCTTCCTTCCTGAAGCCCTTTCAATGGTTTAATGCACGTTTTTTATTGTTTAGTAATACCGGTCCCCGGACACGGGTTGCACAAATTTGAATGTGTTCACAGTGTTCAACTTGTTAAAGCACTTTGTACCCAGTTCATACTGTCTTTAAGCCCTATACACAATGTTGTTTGTAACCATGGCAGCACCAATTACTGCCCTTCTCCGCTGATACACGGCGAATCTCCGCCCCTTCACCTTTGATCCCCCATGATGTCTCTCTCTGGGCCAATGATGGCGATGCTGGGTGTGGCCTACCTTGGAAGCCGAGCGCCACCGCTGACCCAAGGACTTTTGAGCACGTGAGCAAGCGCCACACCCCAGCACGAAACGGCTGTTGTGCCATCCTACATCCCATGGTCACTGCCTTCCCCTATTTGAGGTTGAAGGTAATTGTGGTTGGTAGTAGCAGCAATGACACCAAGCAGAAGCAGAAAGAAACAACAATGACACCAGGCAGTAGCAGACAGGAACCGCTATGACACCAGGGAGTAGCAGCCATGACACCAGGCAGTAGCAGCAATGACACCAGGTAGTAGCAGCAATTACACCAGGCAGTAGCAGACAGGAACCACTATGACACCAGGTAATAGCAGCAATGACACCAGGCAGTAGCAGACAGGAACCTCTATGACACCAGGCAGTAGCAGCAATGACACCAGGTAATAGCAGCAATTACACCAGGCAGTAGCAGACAGGAACCGCTATGACACCAGGCAGTAGCAGCAATGACACCAGGCAGTAGCAGACAGGAACCTCAATGACACCAGGCAGTAGCAGCAATGACACCAGGTAATAGCAGCAATTACACCAGACAGTAGCAGACAGGAACCACTATGACACCAGGTAATAGCAGCAATGACACCAGGCAGTAGCAGACAGGAACCTCTTTGACACCAGGCAGTAGCAGCAATTACACCAGACAGTAGCAGACAGGAACCACTATGACACCAGGCAGTAGCAGCAATGTCACCAGGCAGTAGCAGACAGGAACCTCTATGACACCAGGCAGTAGCAGCAATGTCACCAGGCAGTAGCAGCAATTACACCAGGCAGTAGCAAACAGGAACCTCTATGACACCAGGCAGTAGCAGCAATGACACCAGGTAATAGCAGCAATGACACCAGGCAGTAGCAGACAGGAACCTCTTTGACACCAGGCAGTAGCAGCAATGACACCAGGTAATAGCAGCAATTACACCAGACAGTAGCAGACAGGAACCACTATGACACCAGGCAGTAGCAGCAATTACACCAGGCAGTAGCAAACAGGAACCGCTATGACACCAGGCAGTAGCAGCAATTACACCAGGCAGTAGCAAACAGGAACCTCTATGACACCAGGCAGTAGCAGCAATGTCACCAGGCAGTAGCAGCAATTACACCAGGCAGTAGCAAACAGGAACCGCTATGACACCAGGGAGTAGCAGCTATGACACCAGGCAGTAGCAGCAATGCCAACACTACAGCAACTGCCACTGTATCTTAAACTAAAGAAAACATTTTATTTGGCATTAGGCATTAATGATAGCCTATAATTATACATTGCTTTTCACTAATTTGTACATCCATCAAAAAAAAAAAAAAAACTAAACTGAGGACAGTTATTGAACACCTATCATTAGAGAACTATGGAGGCTGCCATTCTGGGCCTCTGCAAAGAACTGCATGCTTCCCATCTGTAAGGGCTCATTTCCACTATAGCGAATCCGCATGCGTTGTCCGCATGCGGATTCGCACAGCCAATACAAGTGCATGGGCCTGTTTCCACTTGTGCGTTGTACGGAGCGTTTTTGTGTGCGGGGAAAATCTGCATGGCAGAGCCGTCAGAATTCGCTCCCCGCACACCGCAAAGCGAATCGCATACAATGTATCTAATAGGGAAATCGCATGCGATTTTGGCATGCGTTTTTCCCCGCGATTTCGCATGCGATTTCGCATAGGAGGTGATGTTAATTTACACAGGCAGTGACATGGTTAAAATCGCCCACCTACTACCCTATGCGAAATCGCATGCGAAATCGCGTGAAAAAACGCATGCAAAATCGCACCCGCATGCGATTTCGTCTGCGGTGATTTCCCGGCGATTCCGCACCGCACAAGTGGAAATGCAGCCTAATTCATGGTTTACTTGTTAAATTACACAGCTATGCAAATCAGGTGTTCACACTGTCCTCATCTGCATACTTGTTTTAGGGGAGGGACTGAGAACATAGAGTCAGGTAAGTGGCAGCTTTTTTTGGGGGGGGAGGGGGGGTTACAGGATGACAGACTCCATACCTCATAAGGTGCACACATTACGTAGACTTAAAGAGTACCCAAAGCAGAAAATATATTACGTTATAGGACACCGAGGCATGTTCTCTGCCCAATGACATGCCTCTTTGTCCTTCTGGTGCTGCTGCCAGTCCTCCCTGTGCTCTGCTGCTCCTCCCCCCCCCCCCCCCAAAAAAAAACAAACTAGCGACAGGCTAGTGACAACCTGATTGTCGCTAGCCTCCTTTGCCCTGCCAGCCGTCAATCAAATTCCTCCTCCCACCTTCCCCGCATCGCTCCCCCGCCTCCACCAACTTTCTCCCCGCCTCTGTCACCTCACTCCCCCGCCTCCTCCAATCGGCAGCAAATCCGTGACCCAGGAAGTACTTCTGTGATGTGGCCATCTTGGATTCATCTGCCGGTGATTGTAGGCTGCAGAAGATGAACGGAGGAGCTCTCCACGGAGAGTGGCGTGCAGCAGCGCAGATGGATCCGGGAGGCGGCGCGGAGCAGGTAGTATGTTTTTTTTGTAATTTTGTGATACTGCCTCGGGTTCTCTTTCAAAAGGATCTAGATTGTAGGATTGTAGATTAACCCCCTTGGCGGTATGAAAAATACCGCCAGGGGGCAGCGCAGCAGTTTTTTTTTAATTATTTTTTTTTTAAATCATGTAGCGAGCCGAGGGCTCGCTACATGATAGCCGCTGCTCAGCGGCATCCCCCCAGCCCCGCCGATCGCCTCCGGCGATAGGCGATCAGGAAATCCCGTTCAAAGAACGGGATTTCCTGGAGGGCTTCCCCCGTCGCCATGGCGACGGGGCGGAATGACGTCACCGACGTCAGCGACATCGGGACGTCATTGGGAGACCCGATCCACCCCTTGGCGCTGCCTGGCACTGATTGGCCAGGCAGCGCTCAGGGTCTGGGGGGGGGGGCGCGCGCCGCACCGGATAGCGGCGATCGGGCGCGCGGCGGCGGCGATCGGGGTGCTGGCGCAGCTAGCAAAGTGCTAGCTGCGTCCAGCAAAAAAAAATTAAGCAAATCGGCCCAGCAGGGCCTGAGCGGCACCCTCCGGCGGCTTACCCCGTGTCACACACGGGGTTACCGCTAAGGAGGTTAACAAGGAAGAAAGAGCCCTTAATAAAAAGCACTGTTTTAACACTACAAGAATCGGCGGTTGTCGGCGACAGTAACCCACTTGCTTACCCATAAATTATTCCTATTTTGACACCCCTACCCCCTTCCCCGCCATCAGCATGATCACCAGTGTCCATTCAGGTGTTAAAATACCATCCTTCCTATCTACAATAAATCTTGCAGTCTTGTATAAAAATTCCGTAAGCACTGGGTGCTAAGAGTAGCTCTGTGGTGCCCCCTCTGGCAGGTGTCACACTAGGCATTTGCCTGGTTTGCCTATGCTTAAAAATAGCCCTGATCTCAGTTATCATTATGGAAATAGGGGAAGATAAGACAAGACAAATAACATTTATATCACACTTTTCACCTGGCATACTCAAATCACCAGAGCTGCAGCCACTAGAGGGGGGGTCTCAGGTGAGGGAGGGGGGGTCGCCCCCCCTCCACACTGCTGTGCCCACGGCTCGGCTCCCCTTCCAGGCTACCTATACTGGGGCAACTATACTAGCTACTCATACTGGGGCAGCTACCTATACAGGGGCAACTATACTAGCTACTTACTGTATACTGGGGCCACTATACTACCTATACTGAGGGTAACTATACTACTGTACTTATACTGGGGCTGCTACCTATACTGGGGGCAACTATACTACCTATACTGGAGCAACAATATTGCCTAACTGTAGTGGGGGCAACTATACTTTCTATCTATACTAGGGCAACTATACTGGCTACCTATAGTACACTGGGGGCAACTATACATGGCTACCCTATACAGGGCCCAGGGGACACCTATACCTGGCTACCTACTTACCTATACTGAAGGTTGAAAATTTTGGGGTGCTGTGCGATCATTCCAAATCGAGGGACGGGGGGACGCATCCTCACAAGTTTGCCTCAGGCAGCAAAAAGTTTAGAACCAGCCCTGTCTGTTTGCTGGAGGACCCAAAGGGTGTGTTCTTCTTATGCCCATGTGGGTAAGGGCTTTGAAGGTAGCTGATGGGTCCCCTGGGGTCCTGTGCTCCAGATATGGCTTCTATATTGGTCCCTAAGCCTCTGCCATCGTCTACAGGCCTTGAAGGCCAACATCCTGCAGGCCCTACAGTTCAGAGACTACATCCCACTGTATAGGAGTACCATATAGGTGACAAGATTACTTAAAAGATTCCTCCACAGACAGAAAGGAAAAGACAAACACCATAGAGTTGAGCGGCGGAGATGAAAGACCTGATATTTACAAACATGTCTGCGCGTTTTTCCATGTAAAAAAAAAAATTACAAAACGAAAAAAAGGAGCAGATAGACTCATCAAATGCATGGAGCCCTTCCAGTTGGTCTGTAAGCCGCACACACCCTCACAGTCCTGAGCAATTACTGTCTTTTGGCAGCGACAGGCATCTGGCTAGCGATAGAAACATCCTACAAAGACCTCCTTCCCACTAAACGCACACAGAGGCGGATTATGTATTTACACAATAGAAAATGTTCATTTCGCCTGTTTATGACTAGCCCACTTCCGAGCTTTACATATGCCTTATATTGAGTGCGTGTCGGCGGCTCGTGTTCATTCTGTTTATGCACTACATGTCCCAGGAGGCATCCGAACATCTTATGGCCATTTGCTGCTCATTCAGACCTTATAAAGTGCATCTTGGCTACCATTACACTTTTTCAGCTCAGTAAAAGTAACCTTAAGGTAGATTCACAAAAGCAGCAAACAGCGCACTTTCAATTTAAAAGGCTTTACACCAATGACATAAGGCTTTATGTAATTTGTGCAACTTGCGAGTCGCGGTACACAAGTGATGCAGCCGTAGACCCTGAACAAGCATGCAGATCAGATGTTTCTGACAAAATACAATATAATACAATAACATTTCTATAGCGCTTTTCTCCCATAGGATTCAAAGTGCTTAGGCTCTCTCAGATTCAGTAGTTGGTAGTAGGATGGAGTATTCACGCAACAAAAGTTATATTTCCGCAAATGCCAAACTGAACAGGTGGGTTTTCAGTCTGGATTTAAACACGTCCAGGGATGGAGCTGTCCTGATCTGCTGAGGTAAGGAGTTCCAAAACGTAGGAGCAGCATGACAGAAGGCTCTGGGACCAAAAGTTTCCAAGTGGACTCTGGGTATGACTAGATTAGCTGCATGCTTGTTTCAGGTGTGATTAAAGTAAATGTGAAGGCAAAAAAAAAAAAAAGACAGATACTGAAAGATCACTCCCCATGTTTCAGCGCTGTCACACCCATTGCTAGGATTCAACTTACTGGTTGATAAACGCCCTTGGGGATCCTTGGAAGGCTTCAGAAACACTCGTGGCCCTGAGTGCTTCCAAAGACAGGTGGCTCCATACCCTGCACCAGGGGCATAACAATAGACCCTGAAAGGGATGCAGCCGCAAGGGGGCCCAGAGGCCATAGGGGTCCCTTGGGGGGAGAAGTTTGTTTTCCCTGTCCTGAGACACTGACAACTAAGGGCAGGGAGACAAATAAGCTTTCTGTTGTCTTCACAATTGTTTTAATGACTTCCTCTGCTCAGTCACTGAAGGAATCATACAAAGTTTTGCAGACAAAGATTTGTAGACAGTCCCTATTCAGTGTGCAGCAGGCTCTTGTGTGCAGAGCCCCACCCCCAACCTCTCCACCCCCTTCCCAAGTGCTCTGTACTGTAGTGATGCGGGAGGAGTCTGCAGAGCCAGTTCTGCTCCATCAGAGATGGACAGAGTGAGTGAAATAAGCTGAGGCTGGCAGCACACTCGTCTGTCGGATTTTTGCATGCATTTTCTGTACACCATGTGTGCAAGGGGGGCACCCAAAGATTTGCAGGGGAGCCCAGTGATTTCTAGTTACGCCCCTGCTGTGTACGTGCAGTACAGAGCCGCCCGTCTTTAGACACACTCAGGGACAGGAAGTGCTTCTAAGGGCTCCCAGAGGTGGAGAATTCAAACAGGAGACAGCACTGGAATGAGGACAACATGAGAGGACGGAAGTCCTGTGAGATCCAGAGCCTTCCCTCTGTATAGTGAATCAAGCCCATGATGAGATAGACATGTGTATGTACAATGCCAAGCACACAAATAACTAGGCTGTGTTCCTTTTTTTTTTTCCTTTCTCTGCCTGAATGAGTTAAAAATCAGGTATGTAAGTGACAATTTCTGTCCAAGTCAGATCCGGAAAGAGATAAAAAGGGTCAATACTTCAAGATTTTACCTCTGGCATACCTCAATGCATGTGTCCTTGAGCAGAAACAATGAAACAGTAAAAAAAACTTTTAAAAAATAAAATTGTGGGACTTATAAAAAAAAGTCATTTTAAGAGGAGGAGGAGGAGGATAGCTATAATGATTTATCTCATTAGTGTATTTTCACCCCGTGTTTCCTTTAAAAGTAAATAAATGAGGCAGCCAGCCTCCATATGTCTCTCCCCTCATGTTTTAAGGTGTGGTATGCTTTCCGGATGGCCGGTATTCAGCGCGGCTTCGTTGAGTCGAAACAAAATGTCTGGAAGTCAGGGCCAGATTTACCATAAGGCACTGTAGGCACGTGCCTACAGGCGTCTGATGATGGAAAGGCTGCTCACTCCCCTCCCTGAGCAACTCCCTTCCTCCTTCCCTAAGCAGAGAAAAGCGTGAATGAGAGGTTAATCACCCAGCTCTCGGTATTCCACTGAGGAGAACTCCCTTCACTATACTCAGCGACTTAAAGTGAACCTCCGGACTAAAAATCGACTCAGCAGCACTGAAAAGGCTTGGTGTTTCTTTAACAGTTTCACAGCATCAGAACTTTGTTTCTCTTATACAAGCCTCATTTTTAGCTGCACAGAAGAAAACTGCCCAGGCATTTTTCCCCTGATGCTGTGCAAAGCATGATGGGATTTCTGATGTTGTTGTTCTCGTTCTGCTGTTTTGGTGCATTTTTTCTTCACATTTTGTGTGTGTGTGTGGGTAAGAGATTATATTACCTATCTATTCTAATTAACATAACTAATGTAACTTAATGACAGTATGTTTTTTTAGGCTGAAGTTCCCCTTTAATGCTGAGGGTACCTCTGGCTACCTAATGCTAAGAGTCACCTGTAGCTACCTATGACAGGCAAGGGAAGTAAGGAAGTAGTGACAGCTGGGCCAGGTTCAGTGGGGGTTTGTAGGTCCATGGAGAGCGAGGTTGTCAGTGCCAGGACATTTGTACCTATAGGCTCTTGTGATTTAAATCCGGACTTGCTGGAAGTGGTCTTCAATTGGAAGCTTATGAGCTCTACAGAGGGAGAGAGGAGAGTGCTGGGCCATTCCAGGAATCCCATGGACCCCTTGACACAAGAGCAGCACAACTGGAACATAGCGGACTTCATGATTCATGGATGGGAATTCCGTTCCAGAACAGTACGTTGCATTCCGTCCTACCAGTCGTCCTTCTCAAGGTGTTTCGGCAGTTTGTGTTTTCTTTTCCTGCACGATATGTCCACTGCACAATTTTACATCCCAATTCCGGCCATCAGAAAAATACTTCCACAACTCCCTTCCCAGTACTGACCTGTCACTAAATATAAAAATATATGGCGAGCTGAAGCAGAGGTTATGTCACCACAACGGCTCTTGTGTTGGGAAAATAGAAAGTACCGTATATACTCGCATACAAGCCGAATTTTTGACCCCCAAAAAGGGGGTCAAAAGTTGGGGGGTCGGCTTGTATGCGAGTCTTCCCTGGTGGTCCGTGGTCCGCGGCCCCCGCTACCCCCTCCCGTCGCCGCTGCTATTACCTGCAGCGGATTCCTCTTCCCCGGCGCTTCCTCTTCCCCGCTCTCATGCCCGTATGAAGAGATCACAGCAGCGCGCCCGGCGCTGCTGCTGTGACAATGCAGGGGGCAGGAAAGAGCGGTTCCCCTGGTAACGGCGATACAGATCGCCGCTACAGGGAGCCGCGCTCTTTCCTGCCCCCTGCATCGTGTCGAGCGCGCTGCTGTGATCTCTTCATACAGGCGTGATGAGAGCGGGGAAGAGGAAGCGCCGGGGAAGAGGAAGCCGCTGCAGGTAATAGCAGCAGCAGCGGCGGCGGGAGGGGGGCGAGCAGGGCACTATACTGGCCACTACCTACCTACACTGGGCACTATACTAGCTAAACTGGGCACTTTACTATCTAAACTGGGCACTATACTAGCTAAACTGGGCACTTTACTAGCTAAACTGGGCACTTTACTAGCTATACTGGGGCACTACCTACCTATACTGGGGCACTACCTACCTATACTGGGGCACTATACTAGCTATACTGGGAATTATACTAGCTAAACTGGGCACTTTACTAGCTATACTGGGGCACTACCTACCTATACTGGGGCACTACCTACCTATACTGGGGCACTACCTACCTATACTGGGGCACTATACTAGCTATACTGGGAATTATACTAGCTAAACTGGGCACTTTACTAGCTAAACTGGGCACTATACTGGCTATACTGGAGCACTACCTACCTATACTGGGCACTATACTGGCTAAACTGGGCACTACCTCCCTATACTGGGGCACTACCTACCTATACTGGGGCACTATACTAGCTATACTGGGAACTATACTAGCTAAACTGGGCACTTTACTAGCTAAACTGGGCACTATACTAGCTATACTGGGGCACTATACTAGCTATACTGGGCACTATACTAGCTATACTGGGGCACTACCTACCTATACTAGGCACTATACTGGCTAAACTGGGCACTATACTAGCTATACTGGGGCACTACCTACCCTTACTGGGCACTATACTAGCTATACTGGGACACACTGGGGGGATTACGCGGCCTGCATTTCCTACCCCCGGCTTATATGGGGGTCAATCATTTTTCCCTGTTTTTTCATGGAAAAGTTGGGGGGTCGGCTTATATGCGGGTCGGCTTATATGCGAGTATATACGGTACACACTATTTTTTTTAATTTAAAGTGGATCCGAGATAAGTTTTTACTCATTGCATAATTGTGTTCCTTACATATGGTTTATAGGGCATTCCTCAAGCCAAATACTGTTTTTTGTTTGTTTTAATACCCTAATTCCCTATAAACTACACAAGCCTAATGCACAGCTTCTCCAGTGCCTAGGCACTCTGAGTCCCATGTAGCAAGAGCTCAAGGGAGCTCAGTCAGGGGAGGAGGAGGAGGTTACTAGCCAGAGATTTCAGAGGCAGAGGGGAGGAGGGAGGAGGAGAGGGGAGTTTTCACAGGCTGATGGCTGGAGATGCAGAGCAGCTTGCCTGTGTGTAATGATCGCAAGCAAAACATGGTGCTGTCATTGTATCACAGGAAGAAATAACCATATACTGTTGAAGCTGTTTGCAGCTAGATTTGCTGTGTAAACTAAACTTTAGATAAGATATAGCAACAAGTTACTTGTTATAGTTAGTTTTTCATCTTAGATCTGCTTTAAAGGATACCTGAAGATGCATGTGACAGGCTGAGATAAACATAGGCACATTCAGTACTAGTCCTATTGTGAAATTGTCTGAAATCCCTTTCTGTTTTCCTGCTCAGTAATGCTGGGAATACACGGCTCGATTTTGAACCATTAAGATGGCTTGAAAGATAATTTCCGACATGTCCGATCACCCACCCGATAGTTTCGTCGCTCGATTCCGTATTGAAGTGGATGGAAAAAAGATAAGAAAAACGAGCGAAAGATAAGAGAATTGACTGCGGAATCGAGCGTCGAAACGATCGGGCGGGAGAACTGAGCGGCAAAATCGAGGCGTGTATGCCCAGAATAAGTGTTAAAACCTAGAGCTGTTATCTATGTAAATGAGCCAGTCAAACAGAACATGGAATTTAGGCAGATGCCCTAAAAACTAAACAGAAAGCAAAACAATCTTATCTGGTAGAGGAAACAATGTTGATAAGGTTTTAGTTTTGTAAAGTTTTTTTTTTTTTGAATAGCTGAATGAAGAAGAGTTTACACTAGGCTGTCATGGTTTCTATTTAGAAACTAGTCCTAAACTTAATCTAAAAATACAATTATTAGACTCTGCTCTATGTTACTAATGTTTTCTTTACCACTAAAACTATTGCATACAATGTAGCATCTCAAAAGGGTATTATAAGTTCAGGTTTGCTTTAATGTTTTATATATCAGGGCATAATCATCTGGTTCTTAGCATGTTCTGAAGTTATTTTAATAAATTTGATCTGATCTGCTTTGAGGTATGAGTGATGGGAGGCATGGGGGCCCAGCACAGGGGCATGCATGGCGTCCATGACGCTGTGGCGCCCAGGGCACAAGCCATGCCTGCATCCCTCTAGATACGCCTCTGACTACTGCAGCTCTGGTTGGTATGCAGCATAGTGCGTCCGGTCTGCCGCTGTGTAAATACTGTATTTGGATGCACACTCCTTTTCTCTTCACCCCTCCTCTCTTTGATTGACTGGCTCAGTGGCACAGGACACACCTTTGCGATTCTAATTTGCAATTAATGATTAAAATCGCAAATTGGAATCACATGTCAAAATCGATTAAAAACCGTAAATCGGAATCGCATGTAGTGTGCAAGAGGCCTCAGCTAGATTAAAAATAAACTCTTGCTTAGCTGAGCTACAGGCATGGATGAAGGATAACTGGTTGAAACTGAATGCTGACAAAACTGAGGTCCTTCTTGTCCAACGCCAGTGCTTGGCATCAAAACCGTTCTATTCAAATCACCACCAATAAGGATTGGGAATTCAGACATAAACAGCTCCAACCTTGTCCGCAGCCTTGGCGTACTAATCGATGGGGAATTGAGTTTCTGAAACCAAATTTCATCTGTAGTCAAATCTTCCTACTTTCATCTGAAGAACATTGCAAAGATTAAACATCTGATTCCCCCAGAGGATCTTCCAACCCTAGTTCACGCCTTCATCACATCACGGCTGGACTACTGCAATGCCCTTTATGCTGGCCTCCCCAAAAAGGACCTACGTCGCCTGCAATTAGTGCAGAACGCTGCTGCCAGATTGCTAACAAACCAGCCTCGCCACTGTCACATTACACCGATCCTTCGCTCACTGTACTGGCTACCAGTAGAATGGAGAATACTCTTCAAGATTGGACTGTTGACATTCAAATCACTGCACAACTTGGGCCCTGGATACATGAAGGACCTGCTGATGCTGCACCACACCCAGTGGCGTAGCTAAGGAGCTGTGGGCCCCGATGCAAGTTTTACAATGGGGCCCCCCAAGCACTTTATACATAGCAATTGATACGGTGCACCAAAACCTGCCAATGGCAACTACAGAGTCAGAGGTGCAAGGAAGGGATGGGAAACAGTTTGTTAATGATTACCACTATTCAAAGTATCTATAGAAGTGATTATTATGAGCACAGGACCAATAGAGAGCTAATACTGTAGTTGAGGGAGGGCCCTTCGGGGCCCCTCTGGCCCAAGGGCCCCGATGCGGTCGCTACCGCTGCACTCCCTATTGCTACGCCCCTGACCACACCTCTCACAACCTCAGATCAGCAGGTTCCATAAACTTGGCCACTCCCAGAGTGCACCTCAAAACCTTTGGAGCCAGAGCTTTCTGTCATACTGCCTCTACCCTTTGGAACTCCCTACCACACCCAGTAAAGACAGCCCCTTCCCTGGAGTTATTCAAATCCAGACTGAAAAGTCACCCATTTAGCTTGGCATCTGTGGACTTGTAGAATTTTTCCTCTGTACCACAACTTGCCACCCAACTAATTACTGGTCTGAGTCATGTTTGTGTGTTTTGAGTCCTACGGGAGAAAAAGCGCTTTACAAATGTTATTTGTTGTTGTAGAACTGCTTTGTAAGACAAGACAGAACATTTATATCATGCTTTTCTCCAGGTGGACTCAAACAGCCAGAGCTTCAGCCACTAGGCTTACTGAACAATAATAACAATAATAATTATAACTATAACTGTAACTAGACATCACTGGCTGGGCCCCCCTGCAAAACTTTGGATGGGCCCCCCGCAAAACTTTGGATGGGGCCCCCCACCCCCTCGCTTTCTGCACAGGAAAACTGAGGACCAATGTGTTTTCCCCATGCAGATAAAAACACTTAGACTTAAAGGAAGCGTCAGGCAATCTATGCTCTCCCCAGATCTACTTACCCAGGGCCTCCTCCAGCCCCTTGCAGCTGACAAGTCCCTCATTGCAGCTCTGCTCGCAGTACATACACACACAGTTGTATAATTTTACTACATGAGAGCACATGCTATATAGAGAAACAACAATGACATGCTGAACATAAGATATAGTATTCACTTTAACTTAGGCAAAACATTCAGAATGTCACTGATTGATACTGTCATTACGGGATCTTGGACAACAGTATGAGACAACAAGCTCTCAATGAGGCAGCGGCAGTCAGACATCAATCTTACCCACTCCATTGTGTTGTAAAAGTAATCAGACACCATAAGCCTGTGTGTGATACGAATCTAGGAATCCCTGTGGAGTGATTGCTGAATAAGGGACAGTCTACAACTTTTTTTAAAAAAATGTGACTCCTTTGTTTGTAAGGTTGTACATGAAGTCATCAGAACTTTGCTGCAGTGTGAGACAGATGTTTTTTACGAACCCTAGGGAGCAGGGACAGTGTACAAATTCCAAAGTGTGTATGATTCCTTATCTGTGTGGTGGACACATGCAGTCAATATACTGTAACAATGGTGAGAGAGCAGACTACGCTTTTTCTCTCCATGCCCTTAGACGTCAGTCTCAAACTTTTCCCCCCACGGCCCCCCTGTGGCTTCTGGGCCCCCCTGCAGAGGCATCCCTTGCAGGGTCTATTATTACGCCCCTGGAGTTTAGGATTGAACCCTGGTCTCCTGTGTCAGAGGCAGAGCCCTTAACCAGTACACTATCCTTCGCTCAGTCCTTGTTCTATTAGTCATACATTGTCTAAGTCACTTTTTGTGCTCGTTTTCATTAACCACCCAAGATGGCTTCCTCAGTGTATCTATGACAGTTCAGATCCGAGGTAACACTCTCTTGGCGTTCTCCTGGCATCACGACACGCACGTCCTCTGGATTACACGATCAGCGCTTGCATTGGGTAGGGCTCATACATCCATGCCAGTGTGACAAGACACAGATAGTTAAACCGATAGCCCCCTCTGCACATTAGTCACTTCATACTGATGATATCTTGTCAGGCGAAGGCCAGGCATTTGATCTTGCTTCAAAAGTGGCAAGGAGCAGATGAGTTGCATAATTGGACTTCATAGCTGGATCAGTCAAACAGACAATTTACAATTCCTGTCAACAGCTATTACATATTGTCGGAGGAACATTGCGCTTATTGGAGGAACATCAAAGGGTTTCCTAAACGACACTATTCATGAGGAGACTGACGCCAGCATCACAATGACAACCTCCATCTTGTGTGTTTCCACAGAGCGAAGGCAGTCGGGAAACAGGCTCAGCGTTAAAGAATTTGTAAAATAGGTCTAGTCTGGCATGAAAGGCTAGATTGGTCCTCGCATGGAACTGTAAATTCAATACCGCTAAGGCCTCCAACCTGCTATCTGGGATACCAGCAACAGGTTTCTTCAGAAAAGATTATCTGTAGTGAGGAGCTAGGTGTTTTTTCAGTGCTGTGCGTTCCTTTGGAGAGGCCATCAGAATTAGGGATGAGCAGAGCATGCAAATCTCTGCTCACTTGGGAAGCGGAAGTCAAGCTAACAAATAAAGGCCACTAGCTACTGATTAGTTATCTGACAGCTAACGTTAGCAAATTATAATCTGTATTCCTGACTTTTCTTTCTCACTCAGGGGTGTGTCAACAACTGCATTGAAGCGCATGAGACAGGAGGGGCCCATCCTGTGCCTAGCCAGTTTACTACCCATTTCACTTTTTGTGCCTCCAGTCCCCAAGCCAGTAGACCCTTTTACTTAAAGAAAGACAAAAAGAAAGAACAATCCAGAGCCTCCAATAGTGTATTATTGTTAATATAAGGTAATCTTCAATTTGTACAGCAGATATGCTCACAAGTCTGGTTTGCCGACCTCAGGCAACCACTCCAATAGCATATGGGGAAAATAAGCCTGTCCCCACTCAGGCTAAGATGTCGCTCTCCGTAGAAGAAAAATAAGGGTGTACACAACCCTCCACCAGGTGGATAACTCCGAGGTTGTCAGAGGCGCTGCACCTATCTGTACAACCTCGGAGTATTTGCCTGAGGAAGCCGGCTTGGGACCCGCGAAATGCGTTGCATAATTTTATGTGGAGTACTGATTATAAATATATCTTTTTCTGGATACCATATATGGTGGTTGTGTCATATATATTGGGGAGACGGATCCACCCCGGTCCCCCAATTTTTTATTTGGTTTTAATAGACTACTAATTTTTTTTTCTGCTGGCGCCTCTGTAACTACTACAAACTTTTACTTAAAGAGTACTTCCAGTGCAAAGGACAGAGCCTGTCTTCAAGGATACCGGAGCCAAAAGCAGGCATACCATATACTGTGACCTGACCTGATGAACTCCGCTCCCCCCATTCTCCTTACTGCCCCTGCTATTTATCTAAATACTTTTATTTGTTACAGCTGATACAAATCCTGCAATAAATCTGCAGTATGTCTGACACAGCTGAGAGATCAAATTACAGTGGTGATTAAGCACAGATGAGGGGGAATTAGGCAGACTAAACTCTCTAAATATATACAGGGTGCATTTCTCTTGGTTTTCCTTCTCTCCTGTGCAAAAGTTCAGGTCTACTTTAATAAATGGTACCATCACATGGTAGTCACTGCCTGCAGGTTACCTATCAACCAATCAAATTCCAGCTTTCATTCTCTACTGCGCTTCAAAAAAACAACAGCAATCCCCTCCATTTAGTGCATTTCTTTTCCCCTTCAGTCAGCCCGCTATCAGTAACGGATGTCACAACGCTATGGAGAGGAGAACCAAGGCGGTAATTGCAGGTCTGCGGCAATAATTCTTCCGCGCTGCACAAGCCATAATGATACCTTGATATATGTCACTCACTGCGAGTCTTGCCATGTAAGGAAGGCACTCCAGTGTCAGCTCCCATAATTAACTCCAATATTTAAAATCAACATCAATTTGTAATAAATATGTTAACTGCCAAGGTGATACTCATTTCATTAGTGTGCTAATGTCACTTACCAGGAGACATGACGCTAATAATTTGTGACACTGACAATGGGAAGTGAGATCACAATATGTATATCCCAGAGCAAGGCAAGATAGCGAGGAGCTGTGAAAGGCTGTCACTGGGAATATTACCATTTCTACCGCTGATGATCTAATGATCACTATCGGGGAGGAACGCTGTGGGGAAGATTGGAGAAATCCTCTTATGAGATCTTAAAAGGAAGCGGGTTAAATGCCAGACACAGCTTAGATATGAGACCAGACAGGAGAGCGCAGTATGGATTCTGCATGGGCAACACAAGAGAACACTGCTTTGTTTTGGTTAAAAGGAAACAGATATGGACAAAGAGCAGTGGACAGTGCTTAAAGAGGGATTGTTAGCCACGAAATCAAATTCCATTTACCCACTGCTCTGTTTAATATGCAGTCTGCAACCTTACCCTGCATTGCAAGCACTCCTATCTATTCAGAAATGTTTCTGCTGTAATAAATCTTATCTCAGGCAAACGGGCTCTATTTTTGCCATTGGCAACGAGAAGGAAGTTTGTCATTACCCTTCCCACATTCCTGCTCCTCACTGATTGGCTGAGGGCAGTTATGAGAGCTGCTGAAATCTAATCTATGCTGTGCTCACATGGGTTTACAAAGCAAGCTAGCTGTAGGGATGCCCCAGCCTTGGAGAACCCATGGAGAAGCACATGATCAGTTTGATCAGCTGACAGATGATTTGTAAGGCTCTGATTTGCTGGTCATGATCATGTGTTAAACCAGGAAGTCATCACAGCAAATCAGAGGCTTACAAATCTATCAGCTGATCAAACTGATCATGTGCTTCTCCATGAGTTCTCCAAGGCTGGGCCATCTCTAGCTAGCTGTGACAGTGCAGTTTCCATGAAAAAACAAAAATGTAAGGGAGGAAATGACATCAGGATTGGCTTCAGTCAGAGGGAATCAAGATGGAAAATGCCAGGAACATAATTCTCTTCATTTACTATATAAAATTCACTGAAAGGGAAGATACTGGTGGCTTGGCACTTGGAAACAGATGTTATTTCCTGCAATGCAACCAGGTTCACAGACAGGAAACTGGCATGGCCCTGGCCCTGACATCACAGTGTGGGAGGGGTTTCACCTCAACACTGCCAAACATCAGCCACAATATCAATCAGCAGAGGCAAGCAGCTGCTTTACTACAAGAACAATCATCAGCAACAGATGAGGGGACCTCTCAAGGTACCTCAAGGTGTCTTTCTTACTTGCCTGGAATTACGTAGGGTTTAAAGGGAACCAGAGACGAAGCACCCTTGCGTATTTTACTATATATATCAGTAAGAACATTAGAGAAAACACTTACCATGCTCTCTGTTTCATCCTCACTGCTAAAAGTGTCTGTTATCAGCTGTGATAAGAATCCCGGACTGAGCATTCAGTCTGGCTTTGCAGGGAATAATTATAGCTGAGTCTTTATAGCAGAGCCACAAGGGGGCAGGCTTGGGCTTGAAAAGACACCAGAGAAGACAGACTCAGCTTTCCGTAGCAAAGCTAGACTGAGTGCTCAGTCGAGGGTTCTTATCAGAGGTGATAACAGTCAGATTAAACAGAGAACAATGAAACAAAGAGCAGATTAGGTGTTTACTGTCAAGTTCCCGCTGATTTATAAGGTAAAATACAAGAGGGTGCTTCATCTCTGGTTCTCTTTAACCACAGTTCTGAGAGAGAAAACAAGATTTTGGCAGTCACAGAAAATCATAGCCGGCTGCTGACCGGCCCGCTACGCTAATTTTTAATAACACAAAATTGCAATCTGGCTTGTGTAGCAATTATATACTTTCTGACAATCTTTTTTTTTGTGTGACGGAACTAGAATTTTTGCCTTAATGTTACGCGTATGAAACGACAGCAGTGGCAGCGCTTATTGACTGTCAATAGGGAGATTTTCTAGACAAGCTCCAGTTAATTTCTTGTTTGGAGGAAGGGGCTATTTTGTGTGCAGGCGTTAATGGGCCCAGCACAGAGTGAATGGAAGACTGCAGGCCCATTCAGGCATCGTGAGCAGCTGCAGAACCCTCCGCGCCGCGCACAGCCTTCCAATTCAGCCTCATTTTACCCATTGTTCCGCATAATGTCGTCAAAGAGGAGCGCTGACAAAACCTCATAGACCGTCTAAATGTTATCTGATGAGATCCATGCCGTATTTACATCTGAAATGACTGACACAGAATGAAGTAGGGGATGTAACTTAGAGGGTATTGTCATTATTTGTATGCCGGTAATGTCTGGCCAGTGTGTGCCGCGGTGGAAAAGCGCGATTTCACGCGAACTCCCTCCTGAGGAAGTCAGACCTGTGAGCGCCACCAAATGATGAACGTGGAGTTGTTAAAGTAAACATACGCATTACAGTGGGCTTAAAGAGAACCTGAGGCATACAAAAAAAAGAGAAGTAAATACTTACCTAAAGAGAGGGAGGCTTCTGGATCCCCAGAGGCTTCCCACGCTGTCCGCTGGTCCTCTGCCACTGCCCTGGACTTACCTGAACATCGGGCCGCGCTCCTCTTCTGGAACGAGAGAGGCCATGCTGCAACCGTGCACAGGTGCAGTATGGCCGTGCCTGTGCCTGAAGATCAGCATGGCTCCTATGTGATTAGTGACAAGCCCGTGTTGGGGGAGGTCGGGTCCATGCTCAGCGACTGGAGGATAGTGTGGAAAGCCTCTATAGCAGGGTTGTCAAACTCAAATACAAAGTGGGCCAAAGTTGTACACTGGGACCAAGTCTCGGGCCGACCTCAATGTCTACTGGCCACCTCCCTCCCCTATAAAGTTCCCTGGTGTCTAATGTCCCCCCTCCAACCCCTATACAGTTTCCTGGTGTCTAGAGGCCCCCACTCTCCCCTATACAGATCACTGGCGTCTAGAGGCCCCCTGCCTTATACAGCTTCCTGGTGTGTAGAGGCCCCCACCCTCCCCTATACAGATCACTGGTGTCTGGAGGCCCCCTCCCTTAGGGCTGGTTCAGACGGGCGTTTTTGTGGCGTTTAACGCAGCGTTTCAGACGCAGCATTTTTTGGGATCTATTGCCATCCCATGCAAGTGAATGGGAGCGTTTAGAGCTGGCTTTTGCAGGCTTTCATGAAAGCCTGGCAGTAGATCCCAGCGTTGCGTCTAGTCTCAAAAGCAACATGCTGCTTTCAGAGGCAGTAAACGTGAGGAAACAATAGCAGAGACCAGAACTGCTAGCCTTGAACGCTTTTCAAAAGCTTTCAAAAGCTAGCTTTTAAACGCTGGCGTTTAAACGCTGGCGTTTGAACGCAATGCCAAGCAAAAGCTCAGCAGACGCCCGTGTGAACCAGCCCTTATACAGCTTCCTGGTGTGTAGAGGCCCCCACCCTCCACGATATAGTTTCCTAGTGTTTAGTGCTCCCCCCACCTCCCCTATATGTCTTCCCCGGTGTTCTAGGGCTTCACCTCCATTATCACTTCCCTGGTGGTCCAGAGTGGGCCAAACATAATGCAAAGTGGAGAAACCACTTGGGGGCCAAATTTAATAGCTCTGAGGGCCAAATTTGGCCAGCGGGCCGGAGTTTGACATGTATGCTCTATAGGATCCAGAAGCTTCTCTCTCCCTAGGTAAGTATGTCTTTTTGTACTCGAGGTGCAGCTCAGGTACACTTTAAACTCTAGAGTGACATATAGCACAAGGAGATAATTAGGACTAATCCAACACAGAATCCCATATTCCTATTTTGATTAGGTTAAAGTGTGTTTGCATTTTTTAATGATTTTATTATTGTGGCCCAGCCTGCTGCATTCACTTCTGGGAGGGGGTGTGGCACACACACCAATTAGCCCCTCCCTTTCCTGCCTTTTGAGGAGGTTTGGGTCACGCAGCCTCAACCCTCCCCTTCCCAAACCAAGAGGTACAGACTAACCAGCAAGCTCATGGTGACCCAGAAATCATTGGAGTTCCCAAACCAACAAACAGTGAGAAATAGTATGTGGCTATGGCAGGGGAGACATGGCATTGAATAGTAGAGCGGGTGTTTCTGGGATGCACCATGGAGTTGTGGGAGAAAGTGGCATTAGAACAGCAAGGTATAAGTGCTGCAGTCAAGAAGATCAATAGTTATCAGTGTCTGCTTAGCACCTAGCTATTATCATCCCTGTCTGTTGGTAGCCATCATTATCAGTGTCTGCTTAGCACCTAGCCATCTCCATCAGTGCCTGCTTAGCACCTAGCTATCACTATCAGTGTCTGCTTAGCACCTAGCCATCTCCATCAGTGCCTGCTTAGCACCTAGCCATCTCCATCAGTGTCTGCTTAGCACCTAGCACCTCATGTTGAACTGCCCCGACTGTTCGTACCGGTATTCCTCAAAATTGTTAACTGTTCCTTACAATCAGGGATATTTCCTGCTTTACTGAAGGAAGCAATCATCAGGCCCCTCCTCAAAAAACCCTCCCTGGACCCAGATGCAATGACCAGCTACAGACCTGTCTCTAACCTCCCCTTTCTGGGCAAGCTAATTGAAAAAGCTGTATACCTCCAGCTAGAAGCCAGAATGCTACAAAACAACAGTTATGACCCATTCCAGTCTGGCTTCAGGAAACACCACAGCACTGAAACTGCCCTCATCCAAATATGCAACCACCTGCTCATGGCAAGAGACAGAGGAGAGTGCTTGATCCTCATACTGCTAGACCTTTCTGCAGCCTTTGACACAGTTGACCATGACATCTTGATAAACAAGCTACAGGAATACTGCGGCATTGATGGCATAGTACTTCAGTGGTTCCAATCCTTCTTGAGTGGCAGAACCCACAAAGTGTCTATGGGGCCCTTCCTGTCCACCCCTGTAACACTTAACCTCCTGAGCGGTATGGACGAGCTCAGCTCGTCCATCACCGCCGGAGGCTGCCGCTCAGGCCCTGCTGGGCCAATTTTCTTCAAATAAAAAGCAGCACACGCAGCCGGCACTTTGCCAGCCGCGTGTGCTGCCTGAACGCCGCCGCTCTGCGGCGATCCGCCGCTAGCAGCGGCGAAAGATGGTCCCCCCAGCCGCCTAAGCCCTGAGCAGCCGGAACAAATAGTTCCGGCCAGCGCTAAGGGCTGGATCGGAGGCGGCTGACGTCAGGACGTCGGCTGACGTCCATGACGTCAAAGCCAAACAAGGAAGGCTGCTCATTGCGGCCTTCCTTGTTTATTCTGGGCGCCGGAGGCGATCGGAAGAACGCCTCCGGAGCGCCCTCTAGTGGGCTTTCATGCAACCAACTTTAAGTTGGCTGCATGAAATAGTTTTTTTTTAATTAAAAAAAAAACCCTCCCGCAGCCTCCCTGGCGATCTCAATAGAACGCCGGGGAGGTTAAGTATGGGGTGCCCCAGGGCTCAATCCTCTCTCCCCTGCTTTTCACGATTTACATGCTACCATTGGGAAAACGAATCCAAAAACATGGCCTGACATACCACTGCTATGCAGACGACACCCAACTATATCTTTCCTTCAAGCCTGGTGTGACAGACCCAACTCTAACTATAAACGCCTGCTTACGTGAACTACAGCAATGGATGAATGACAACTGGCTGAAACTAAATGCAGACAAAACTGAAGTCCTTCTGATTGGAGGGCAGAGCATGATAACAAAACAACTTAACTTGCCGTCTTCACCACTGGGAATAGGAGGCACGGATCTACGCAGCTCTGATCATGTGCGTAGCCTGGGAGTTCTAATTGATGGGGATTTAAACTTCAGAACTCAAATCTCTGCTGTGGTGAAATCATCCTATTTTCACCTGAAGAACATTGCAAAAATCAAGCACCTCATCCCCCCAGATCTGCCAACCTTAGTCCACGCCTTCATCACATCCCGACTGGACTACTGCAATGCTCTCTACACTGGCCTTCCAAAAAAGGTCTTGTACCGCCTACAGCTGATACAGAATACTGCTGCCAGACTGCTAACCAACCAACCCCGTCACTGCCACATAACGCCAGTCCTGCATTCCCTTCACTGGCTACCTATAGAATGGAGGGTCCTATTCAAGATCGGCCTACTGACATTTAAATCCCTGAATAATCTAGGCCCTGGATACATGAAAGATATGCTACAGCTGTGTAGCAATCCCCGCATTCTCAGATCCACAGGTTCTAATAATCTAGTCATACCCAGAGTCCACTTGGAAACTTTTGGTCCCAGAGCCTTCTGTCATGCTGCCCCTATGTTTTGGAACTCCTTACCTCAACAGATCAGGACAGCCCCATCCCTGGACGTGTTTAAATCCAGACTGAAAACCCACCTGTTCAGTCTGGCATTTGCAGAAATATAACTTTTGTTGTGTGAATACTCCATCCTACTACCAACTACTGAATCTGAGAGAGCCTGAGCGCTTTGAGTCCTATGGGAGAAAAGCGCTATAGAAATGTATTGTATTGTATTGTATAGCTATCACTATCAGTGCCTGCTTAGCACCTAGCTATCACTATCAGTGTTTGCTTAGCACCTAGCCATCACTATCAGTGGCTGCTTACCACCCCACCAACAATATCAGTGTCTGCTTACCACCTAGCCATCACTATCACTATCAGTGTCTGCTTATCAGTGTCTGCTTACCACTTAGCCATCACTATCAGTGTCTGCTTACCAACTAGCCATCACTATCAGTGTCTGCTTAGCACCTAGCCATCACTACCAATGTCTGTTTAGCACCTAGCCATCACTACCAATGTCTGTTTAGCACCAAGCCATCACTACCAATGTCTGCTTAGCACCTAGCCATCAGTACTAATGTCTGCTTAACACCTAGTCATTACTAACAGTGTTTGCTTAGCACCTAGCCATCACTACCAATGTCTGCTTAGCACCTAGCCATCACTACCAATGTCTGCTTAGCACCTAGCCATCACTACCAATGTCTGCTTAGCACATGAGTAAAATTGGTGAATAGAGGTGCCAAAATAGGATAAAATAAGTTAAAAACGTATAAAAGGAGGGGGTGGGTGGATCCACTACCCTCACATAAAATGACCAGGCTGAATTCAAGCCGTACACAATGTAAAAAAGATATTTATTGGTCTCCAAAAACAATGCAACGCGTTTCACGGGCACACATCCCGCTTCATCAGGCAATTCTGAGGTAGGAGAACACAGTAGTAGGTCATATGTGAGCTAGAGCGCCTCTAGCTCACATATGACCTACTACTGTGTTCTCCTACCTCAGAATTGCCTGATGAAGCGGGATGTGTGCCCGTGAAACGCGTTGCATTGTTTTTGGAGACCAATAAATATCTTTTTTACATTGTGTACGGCTTGAATTCAGCCTGGTCATTTTATGTGAGGGTAGTGGATCCACCCACCCCCTCCTTTTATACGTTTTTAACTTATTTTATCCTATTTTGGCGCCTCTATTCACCAATTTTACTCATATCTTGTCCACCTCAGGTGGAGGGGTGTATCCCCATTTTTCTTTCTATAGAGAGCGACTTTTGAAACCTGAGTGGGGTCAGGTTATAATTCTCCCCACCTGCCTTCACAGTGGTCGCCTGCGTGGTGACCCACACTTGTGAGTATATTCTCATCTGATTTTTTTCCCATACTTGGTTGAACATACTACACCAGATTTGGCTCTCGGTTCTTTTTCTTGTCTTTCAAGCTTAGCACCTAGCCATCACTACCAATGTCTGCTTAGCACCTAGCCATCACTACCAATGTCTGCTTAGCACCTAGTCATCACTAACAGTGTCTGCTTAGCATCTAGCCATCACTACCAATGTCTGCTTAGCACCTAGCCATCACTACCAATGTCTGCTTAGCACCTAGCCATCACTACCAATGTCTGCTTAGCACCTAGCCATCACTACCAATGTCTGTTTAGCACCTAGCCATCACTACCAATGTCTGCTTAGCACCTAGCCATCAGTACTAATGTCTGCTTAGCACCTAGTCATCACTAACAGTGTCTGCTTAGCACATAGCCATCACTACCAATGTCTGCTTAGCACCTAGCCATCGCTATCAGTGTCTGCTTAGCACATAGCCATCACTATCATTGTCTGCTTAGCACCTAGCCATCACTACCAATGTCTGCTTAGCATATAGCCATCACTACCAATGTCTGCTTAGCACCTAGTCATCACTAACAGTGTCTGCTTAGCACCTAGCCATCACTACCAATGTCTGCTTAGCACCTAGCCATCACTACCAATGTCTGCTTAGCACCTAGCCATCACTATCAGTGTCTGCTTAGCACCTAGCCATCACTATCAGTGCCTGCTTAGCACCTAGCCATCACTATCAGTGCCTGCTTAGCACCTAGCCATCACTATCAGTGCCTGCTTAGCACCTAGCCATCACTATCAGTGCCTGCTTAGCACCTAGCCATCACTATCAGTGCCTGCTTAGCACATATCCATCACTATCAGTGCCTGCTTAGCACCTAACCATCACTATCAGTGCTTGCTTAGCACCTAACCATCACTATCAGTGTCTGCTTAGCACCTAGCCATCACTATCAGTGCCTGCTTAGCACCTAGCCATGACTATCAGTGTCTGCTTAGCACCTAGCCATCACTATCAGTGCCTGCTTAGCACATAGCCATCACTATCAGTGTCTGCTTAGCACATAGCCATCACTATCAGTGCCTGCTTAGCACCTAGCTATCACTATCAGTGCCTGTTTAGCACCTAGCCATCACTATCATTGTCTGCTTAGCACCTAGCCATCACTATCAGTGCCTGCTTAGCACCTAGCCATCACTATCAGTGCCTGCTTAGCACATAGCCATCACTATCAGTGCCTGCTTAGCACCTAGCTATCACTATCAGTGCCTGCTTAGCACCTAGCCATCACTATCAGTGTCTGCTTAGCACCTAGCTATCACTATCAGTGCCTGCTTAGCACCTAGCCATCACTATCATTGTCTGCTTAGCACCTAGCCATCACTATCAGTGCCTGCTTAGCACCTAGCCATCACTATCAGTGCCTGCTTAGCACCTAGCCATCACTATCAGTGCCTGCTTAGCACCTAGCCATCACTATCAGTGCCTGCTTAGCACATAGCCATCACTATCAGTGTCTGCTTAGCACCTAGCCATCACTATCAGTGCCTGCTTAGCACCTAGCCATCACTATCAGTGCCTGCTTAGCACATAGCCATCACTATCAGTGTCTGCTTAGCACCTAGCCATCACTATCAGTGCCTGCTTAGCACCTAGCTATCACTATCAGTGCCTGCTTAGCACCTAGCCATCACTATCAGTGCCTGCTTAGCACATAGCCATCACTATCAGTGTCTGCTTAGCACCAACTCAACACTATCATTCTCTGGAATTCTAGCCTTGGCCATTGGTAAGGGTGCATGGCTTGGGCACCAGCCCTCCTGTTGTAGATCTGCGGCAACACAGGATGCCCAGCTTGGATCAGGATTACCGCTGAACGCCTACGGTCAGTTTTACATCGCTAAACACCCATCAAACAGGTCAATGGAAAAATCCAAAAAGGAAAAAAAAAGAGACTCTCTAGTCCTTATTGCCAGCACCTGTCAGTGAAATGACCCACTCACCCATAAAACCTCCCCCCATAATCCCTTTAAAACACCCCTATTGCTTCCATATGCTGAAATTGCTACTCTGATTTCCACAGGGCTCAATTAATTAAAGTCTGGTAACAAACTTCAAACGGAAGAGTTTTGCGAAGAGGCCGGGGCCAGCAGATGCTGGAGAAGGAACCTACGGAATGACCTGAAATTACATCCTAGCGCAGACAAATAGGGATTCATATTCAATCCACCGGTTTCTCTCAAAAACAAGTGGAGCGCACCTCTTTGTCCCAACATTTAAAAACACTAAAAAAAGCTTCCTGGAAACGTCTCTGTAATTTGTTAGAAATGTACATTATAATTTTCATTTCTTCATTTTTAGCTGTCTTTCCATTTGTCTTATGAAAAGAATCTACTTTCATATGATTACATAGCTACACTTCCAGAGAGAGAGTTTTTTTTTTTTTGCCGTAATGACTGACTGTGGGAATGATTGGTAATTTCAAGAAGAAGGGACTTGCATTATATAACCGTTTTGCAGTTAATAGAGCTTCATTTATTAATGGCTAATGTTAACCTCTTGCGCTGCGTAGTTGGGGAATCCTGGAAGATTTCACGCCAATCTCTGGGGAAACTGAAAGCCTTGAAGCAAATGTAAAGCCATCTAAAAAAAAGTTAGATATTCATCTATGGAAGTAATGTGAAGCACAGATCGGAGACCTCCGCGGCGGATGGAGGTATGTGTCTGACGCTGCTGCTGCCACTGTAATTGATGCAGGAGAGGAACGCAGAGGTGAGAGCCCGAGGAGAGGGGTGGGAGGTAATGTCCCCCCTCCCTGCCAATGTCCAATGCTCTCCCCTCATGGTGCGACCCCTCCTGCCCCCCTCCCCCCAACGGCCCTTAGCGGGCACCGGGGGGAGGGGGGAATCCAAATTCTTGCTGAGGGGCCCAGGGGCTTCTAGTTACACCCCTGACATATACATGTCTATCTCATCACGTCACATGTCACCTTGGGTACGCTTTAAGGGTCCAGAACGTTTAATGGCTGAAACACATCATGGAATTTTCCCATGAGATCGATGGATCGATCGATAATTTCTGGCTTGTTCGATCTGCTGCCGAACGAGAAAGCGGTGGAGTTTAAGATCGGTACAGCACAAATTTGACTTATTTCTCGATCGGAAGCACATCAGATAGCGTGCGTATGTGTACACTGCCAGTGAGATTTGCACAGGGAGAGGTGAATGACAGTCACTCAAATCCCCTGCAGCATTAACCCTCCGAGTCCTAGCAACTCGGAGGGAGGAGACATTTGGAGTCCGGCGATCGCTGGAACCCAGAATTTTACCCTTACGTGCCCCGTGCAATATAACATTACTGCTAGGGAAGCGCCAAGTCTCAGCACCTGCCACGGAGCACAAAAACCACCTGCTTCGCATCTGACAGTGCTGGATTTACTGTAAGGCATTGTAGGCAAGTGCCTACAGGTGCCTGACAATGGAAAGGTGGCTTACTCTCCTCCCTGAGTGCCTCCTTCCCTCCTTCCCTATGCAGAGTCCCGAGCGGAGTGTAAATGGGAGGTTACTCACCAAGCTCTCGGCATTCCACTAATGCAGGGATGTCAAACCAGTCCTACGAGGGCCGAGGTCCTCACACATTTTTGACACAGCTCAAATGAATTGATGGGTCTGAATCAGGAAAGGTGTGGTCCATCAGGTAGAACATATTCCTCTCTTTCTCAGTCCTAAACACCGGCATGGATCTGGCCCTCCAGACCTGGAGTTCCACACCTGTGAACTAATGAGATCCCTTCAGTCAGATGCACCTCTAGCTACTAAATACTGAGGTTCCTCTAGCTACCTAATAATTGGGGGCTCCTCTAGTTACTTAATACTGAGGGTACCTCTGGCTACCTAATGCTAAGGGTCACTTGTAGCTATGAAGTAAGGGAGAAGTAAGTAACAGCTGGGCCAGCCAGCACACTTGCGGTGGAGTTCGGTGGGGGATTGTAGGTTCATGGAGGGCGGAGTCTAACATGCCAGGACGTCTGTGCCTATAGGCTCCTGTGAAGCAAATCTGGGCCTGGCATCAGATATGCTGGAAATCATCGATTGATCCAATCTACATCACGTGAAGCAGAGAGGAGGTGTAGACATAAAACTCACTCTAGAAAAATAAGATTATTTTTCAATTAAAAATTTTGCGTGATTGTAAGCGCCCCTCTTGTAATCCTTAGCGTGGGCCATTCCAACCTTGGCTTTCCGATGAAACCAACCCACCGCACTTTATCCAATTTGCAGAGAACTGTTTAACTTAAACAAATAGGCAGCCTAATGAGGAAAAAAATAACAGAGGAAATCCAATGTGCTTTCTGTCAATTTCTTTTTTTTTTAGTGAGCTACATCAAAACGTCTGTTATTAGCAGCATTAGGGAGCAATTACGGCTTAATGGCTGTCTAAATCCATTATCAGTGTACGTTTAACCTTTGAATATTCAAAGATAATATTTAATTTGAACAAATTAATGGACTGCCAGCGAGACCGGCGCTCTCTAGGAGGGTTGTGGGCTTGCCTGCGCGCGCCTTTCTCCGGCTGAATTGTCCCTTCTGGAGAGCGATTGTGTTTGCGCTCGCTATAGATGGAAAGTTTGCATTCACGCGGCGAAAACATCTGTTGGAAAAGAAAATAAATAAATACTCCCCCCCCCCCCCAAAAAAAATGAAAAGCAATGTGCGTGGCAGCGCTGGAACGTGTGTTCATCACCACAATTATTTCCACATAAACAGAAACATGACCCCGTTATAATCTACAGAGGAACGGCTTAATACAGGAACTACTGGAAAGAGAAATAAGTAGATCGGGCAATTTAATGGCGAGGAGATGACTGTCTCAGATTCATTGCTTTAGGTGAATTGATATGAGCTCCACTTTCAAGTGGTAAGGGGCATCCACAGGGCATCCTAGGCAGGTGCCTGAGACTTTATTGGTGTCAGGGGGCCCAACTTAAAGGGCCATAATGCTGAACCCCCCCCCCCCTTCCCCAGTATAAGTTGCAAGAGTTAACATCAGTATAAGTACCCAGAGGTAATACCCTAGTATAGGCAGCAAGAGGTAGTCCACTCAGTATAGGTAGCCCTCCAGTTTAGGTTGGCCTCCAAGTATAGCTAGTTAGAGGTGTCCCCCGGGATAAATAGCCCCTTTAGCATAAGAAATGAGAGGAGTCCCCCAATATAAGTACTCCCCCACTATAGGTGGTGTGAGGTGTCCCCTCAACATATGTAGAAAGAGGTGTCCCCCAGTATAGGTAGTGACAGGTGTCCCCCCAGTATAATTAGCCCTCCCAAAATAGGTAGTGAGAGATGTCTGCTAGTATAAGTAGCCCTCCCCTGCAATATAGGTAGTAAGAGATGTCCCCCAGTATAGGTGGTTAGAGGTGTCCCCTCAGTAAAGGTAATGAAAGGCGTCACCCAGTATAAATAGCCCCCCAATATAGATAGTGAGAGACATCCCCCAGAATAGTGGTGCAGCGTGAAGGAGCAGGCATGGCGCCCACACCGCCCATTGCACAAGCTGTGCCTGCACCACTCTAGATACACCACTGCCTGAATGGAAAAAAATGGATAGTCCAAAGGTTTCCTGGATCCTCCAGAAGCCACTCCATCCCCCCCAGTTCTAAGGCCCAAGTCCTTCAAGTAAGGTCTATGCATGCCGAGAAGAACAAAGCACTCATGCACAGAGGAAAAAGGCTGCACACGAGTGGCATGCTCTAACCTTACTGCCCAGTCCGGATGCGCTCATCCACACAGCTGGGGGCGTGTCCAGAAGATAAAGAGGGACCTGCGCTGGAACAGTGATCTCTACAAGGATCCCAATCAGAGGCTTCCAACTACTGAGGTAGGTATCTAACTTATTATTTTTTTAGCACTTCACGTGCACTTTAAATGGCTCTAGATCCTGGGCTCTCATCACATGACGCACTTCAAGGAGCACCTCAGTAGGGCCCGCGGGAGACTTGAACTTGTTGTAGCCAATCCATTATATTATGAAAAAATCCTACAAAAATAGACCTGAACAAGTATTTATAGTTAAGCATTAAGGAACACTTGAAGAGCATTTAGGCGTAATTATTAAGTGCTCCTAATAAATATACACGTGTCAAGGGGGACTTGAGATGACATTACCCAGAGAAGAGGATACTTGGCCAATACAGTCATTAAAAAAGGGATACCTCCTGTAAAAAATGCTCAAAAACACAGCACTGGCAAGCTAAGCCTAAGTAATAAAAGGGCGCCCAGGAAATTCGTAAAAATATTGGTATCAGTATGAAATACCAATAATTCACCAAAGCTAAACCTAAAACTACTCTCACACAGAACCCCTCCTCCTCACCCTGATGTCTAACCCTAACCATCCCCAACCCCCACAAACACCCTTTGTGACGCCTAACCTTAACCACCCCACCCCCACTATTAACCTTAAAGCGGATCTGAGATGAAAAACGTACTATAACAAGTAACTTGTCTATATATTTTATCTAAAGTTTAGATGGTTTACACAGCAAATCTAGCTGCAAACTGCTTTAATAGAATATGATTATTTCTTCCTGTGATACAATGACAGCAGCCATGTTGTTTGTAAACATTACACCGAGGCAGGCTTATCTGCATCATGAGCACTCAGCCTGTGTAAAAAACTTAAATCTCCCTCCTCCCTCCTCCCCTCTGCCTCTGAAATCAATGGCTAGTAACACCTCCTCCTCCTCCTGCCCAGACTGAGCTCCCATAAGCCCTTGCTACTGCCAAGGCTCTCTGAAAACCTGTGGGCGTGGTTTATTTAGTTTATAGGGAATTAGAGTATTAAAACAAAAACAAAAAAGTATTTGGCTTGAGGAATGCCCTATGAACAATAGGAAAGGAACACAATTATGCAATGAGTAAAAGTTCACCTCGGATCCACCACCCATAGCCACAAGAAAAAGATCAAAAAATGTAATGTTTCAGGTGCCATCATGGGCACCCATTAAAATAGCAGCATTTATTACTCAGATCTTATTTTATGATCGCCATGGACGGTATTTAGCGATTTTATTACTGCTATTTTAACGTGTATTATTCTATCTCAGGTAAGGATGAAGAAACACAAAAAATATTGTTATAGACAATATCTTAAAATTTTGGCTAACCCGCGCCCTTTTTTCCTGGAGCCCTTTTTTGATGTATTCACCGGAAACAGGCTACTCATTCAGCATAATATAGAGCCTGTGTCCCATTCATCAAAAGGCGACCTCTAGTGGCGGAAAAGTGCAGCCACACATACTCAAGCAACACAGCCTGCGGCTCAATGACAATATTCTTCTGAAATATAATCTGTAAACGAACGTCTATAAAAATACTCCTACGACGGGAAGGCTCAGCCTTTCCCATAAGGTACCGACACAGCAGGCGCTGATTTGCGACTTGCGAGCAGTAAATTTATGCAGCAATGCCACACAAAAAAAAGTGACATCATCAGACTATATCAGGCTCTATCATCTGCTGCGGGTAATAAAACATAATGCAAAATCATGAAAACGGTGTAATAATGGAATCAGGTTTCGGGTGATGGTATTGCCGTTGTCTTATATTCCATGCTGATTATAGCCCCGAGTGCCAGTTCTCCTTTTTGTCAGTCACTTGCTCGATGGCAGATGTACGTACGGAGACAAGAGGAGATGTCATAAAGAGAAAGGCCCAGAAGGTGTTTGTTAGCGTTCCAATTTCCGCAGCTGACATAACATACAACTTAAAGCAGAGTAAACATTCTTTCGGTGCAGCGAGCGAGGAAAGAAAAGGCGCGCAACGCCGTGGCTAGAGCCCCTTAAGAAAACATTTCAATCACTGACAAGGTTTACCGTAATACGCAGGCATAAAGGGAAGGAGATTTATTGGGAGGAGAGAATTCATCCGGCAACAAATACAGCAAATTTTATGACTTTCTGTAATACATTTGTCATTGCGTGCTTGTTGTCACCGATATGATTATGAGAACTTGTCAGATCTCGTACCGGCAATCACCCGACTCTCTCTCTCTTTTATACAGTAGAGTCTTGGTTATCTGGAACTAACCAAGAGTCTCAACCATCCAACACAAACCACCAGCATTACTCATGGTGGTGAAGGCCAACTTTTTAGGCCGTTTGTGGGCTCTGCTGTTTTTAATGTAAACCTGTAAAGAGAATAAGAACTCCTCTGGATTCTAACAAAGCTTTCCCCATCCTTTTCAGCCTCTGGGATCCAGCGCTGGCAGTAGAGATGGCCCAAACTCTTCGCAAGCGAACAGTCCTTGGGGAATGACTTAGGGGTCACTTTCTTGTTCGCAAGCTTCCATAGTACTGTGCAGACGCTTTCTCGTCAGCCGCGCGTCCTTGAGTGCGCACCCAAAGCCGAGAGCGCTCTGCGTGACCTCATACGTGACGTCATGCGCATATGCTGATTGCTCCCTGCTGCGGGCGTGCACTCCGGGACGTGTGGCTGCCGGGAAAGCGGCTGCGCAGTACTATGGAAGCTTGCGAACATGGAAGTGACCCCGAGGCCATTCCGCAGGGACTGTTTGCTTGCGAAGAGTTCGGGCCCTCTCTAGCTGGCAGCCCCCAAATAGCAGTATTTACAGTCCACACCCCTGCGCAGGCGCAGTACAAGCATCCCCCTCATGCTCCAGCGGAAATACCAGAGCCTGATCGGGTCCACTCTACTGCGCAGGCACAGATGTCTCATGACTGCGCAGTAGAGAGTAGCCAATCAGGCTCAGCTATTTCCGCTGCAGCCCGAGGGGAAGCTTGTACTGCACCTGCGCAGGAATGCAAAATGTAAATATTGTCTTAGGCTGCAGCGGCTAATGACCTGTGCAATCTATGGGGGCTGCCAGCGCTGGATCCCTGAGGCTGAGGAGGAAGGGGGAGGCTTCATTAGGATTCAGAGGCTTCCCCCTCCCAAGGTAAGTACCCCATTTTTTTTTATATAAATTGATTGGGAGTGGTGGAGTTTTCAGATCAATTTTTATGAAAATCTATTGGTGTAGGGTAGATTGTGAATTTATTAATGTACAGACCCAAGCAATTTTTTAGAGTTTTCAATCTTTTTTTTTTTATAATTGGGGAAAAATTGAACACGTGTGTATGGTGCATTGGTTAGATTTTTTTAAATGTTACAATCAATCAGATAAATGAATTGAAATGCTTGAATTGAAAAGAAATTAAAAAAATTGTACCATGTATGGCCACCATTAGACTAACACAATTTTCCAATCATATGTATACAAAATCTATCAGAAAAACAATCGGAAATCAGATTGGAACTGTCGGAAATGATCGATTTGGCCTTTAAAGAGACTCTGTAACAAAATGTTCAGCCTTATTTCTTCTATCCTATAAGTTCCTATACCTGTTCTAATGTGGTCTGTCTTACTGCAGTCTTTCCTAGTTGCACAGTTGCTGTGTTATCTCTGTTATATGATCTAATCTTCTTTCCTTTGTCAGCTTTGTCGATTCAGGCAAGAGCTGCTCTGTTTGTGATGGGAAGAAGCTATACACACCCTCTCCACGCCCCCTCCAGGCTCTGTGTGAGTCACAGACTGAGCTCCTCTCAGCCTATCACATGCTGGTTATCAGCCATGTCTTTTGTTTGTAAACGCTGCTTAAAACTGACAATTACAAGCCAGGATCTCAGCACAGAGTGACAGAAACAAAACAGAGGGGCCTAGGAGAACATAATGAATAGAATGGTATGCTTTTTATTGTAATAATTTTAGAGTACAGATTCTCTTTAATCTGACAGGAAATTGCATGGTGTGTACCAGGCATAATACAGAGCACAAGTCGTGGAACAGCTGCTTCGGTCAGAGCCAAATCACACAGGTCTCTATTCCTGATGGATTCCCATTTGTGAGATGGCAACGAGTTAATGGAAAAAAAATCGGTGCCTGCCTTACTCCATTGATATTGTGCCATTCTGCATTCACAATGTACAGTAATCATGCCGGGGACACTATTTAAACAGCAAGTGCAAAAGCAAACTTTCTGACTGATACAGTGAATTACACAGGCATAATTTGATTAGCCATTTCGCACAGCTTTTTCCCAATCCTCCCCCATGGAAAATTAGCAGCTCAGAACTGTATTTCTGGCGGCAGACAGTGAGAAAAAGACACTTTTTTTTTCATCTCCGAAACAAGAAACAATATATTCCTAAAAGGGACCAAAAGAGGTTCGATTTAGGAAAGAATTTGGATCTCGTCTCTTGAATCATCACATGAAATTTTATCAGTGAGACACAGCTGCTTGCATTGTTTTTTTACATTTTCTTGCCTCTTTGAGGCACTGACTGCCATGACTCTCAGCACAGAAAAGTGTCTTGGTGCCACACCCGAGCTTGTTATGTTCGCAGGGCCGGATTTACCATAAGGCAACCTAGGCACGTGCCTACAGGCGCCTGATTATGGAAAGGTGGCTCACTGACCCCTCCCAGAGCAATTTCCTCCCTCGTTCCCTATGCAGAGTCCTGAGAGGAGTGTAAATGAGAGGTTATTCAACCAGCTCTCGGCATTTCACTGACGAGATCTCCCTTCAGTCAGAAACACCTCTACCTACTTAATACTGAGGTTCCTCTAAATACCTAATACTTGGGGGCACCTCTAGCTGCTCTATATTGAGAGTTCTTTCTGCTACCTAATAATAAAGGGCACCTGTAGCTACCTATGATGGGCAAGGGAAGTAATGGAGAAGTGACAGCTGGACCAGCCAGCACACTTGCAGTGTGGTTCGGTGGGGGTTTGTGGATTCATGTAGGGTGAAGTCTGAGGTGCCAGGACATCTGTGCCTATAGGCTCCTGTGAGGTAAATCTGGGCCTGTATGTTCGCCTACAGTAACTGTCTTATGCAGGGGCAGATTTACATCACGGAAGACTGTAGGCACCGTAGTTCCAAGGCTGATAACTCTGTCCTCTGCCGAACCCCTAAATCACGACCAAAATCCGAACCAAAACTTGGGTTCCCCTGCCAGACTACACCACAAGTGTGTCCACTGCCCTGTTTCACGGGATGGTCAGAAATACCATTTTCTGATTCCAAGGAAATGTTATTTACGACAATGCCAATTTCCGATTCCGCTGATTTTTATAATTATTGTTCTCTGAGTTCTGATTTCCGAGGAGTCTTTTTTTTTTGCTATTTAATTGCAATGTCTGATTGGCCAAATACTTAGGTGGGGGGGCTTGGAGGCCTGTGCCTCCTCCCTCTCCCCACTTGCATGCAGAGCAGCATAGGGAATGGTGCAATATTTACCTGCTCCAGTGGTGCGGGTCTCTTCCGTGCATCACAGCTGCACACTCTCTGCTGCCATTTGCCTATTCCCGATCACATGACCAATGCAAGTCATGTGATCAGGAGTCGGCGAATGGCAGCAGAGAGTGTGCGGCTGTGATTCATTGGCTTACAGACAAATCAGTATGGGGTTGATTCACTAAGCTACACTGCTCAAGCAGCGCAGTGTGGCAGCACAAGTAACATTTTCAAAGTAGTGCACTGCTGTAGCATGCATTACTAACGTACTCGCGCGGCGCTACCCCAAAACTAACAGGTGCTCCAATTGTCCCACTCTGGGCCCTGTCAGGTCCAGTGACTTTGTTTGACGAGTTCCCTGCACTTTTAAGGCCCAATAGGCTGTCTGTCACTTGACAGGCAGCCTATTGGGCCAAAGTGTGGGGATCTCGTTCTACGAAGTGAATCAACCCCCAAGTAACCAACTAATTGTAAGCTGTTAGTCGGTATTTCTCCTGTCTGGCTCTCGGGGAAATTGCTGATGTTGCTGAAACCCAAGAGAAGCGGAAGACATGTTTGACACTTTTACTGCCCAGGGGATCAACTGTATACACATCACCATGGCAACAGGGGCGTGATGTGGTGTTTATGGCTCTCTCAGCCAAAAAGGTTCCTGGCCCCTGGGGTAGAAGCTCAAAGTGAAATCGGGGTGAGCCCTGGAACAAAAAAAATATACTAACCTAATAAGAGCGAAGCTCGGGATCCTCCCTCCCGTGTTCTCCTCCTGACCACCGCGGCTGCCTGGGGCCTTCCTGAAGATCGCAACCACCCATGCTTGGCCACACCCGCACAGTAATATGTAGCTGCTCATGCGTCTCCAGCTTACTGCCCAGGTAAAACACCTTACTCGTGCAGGCCCCGAACAGCCACGCTCGTGAATGAAGAGGGGCGAAGTCATGGCAAATCTTTTACAGGATATTCTTCTGAGGTAAATATCCGCTTTTTAACCTGAGGTTCACTTGGGTACACTTTAAAGTGATCCCAAGGGGAGAATGATAAATAGGCTGCCATATTTATTTCCTGTTAATACCAGTTGCCTGACAGCCCTGCTGATCTATTTGGCTGCAGTAATGTTTTAATCACACCAGAAACAAGCATGCAGCTAATCTTGTCAGATCTGACAACAATGTCAGAAACCTCTCGTCTGCTGCATGCTTGTTCAGGGTCTATGGCTGAAGGTATTAGGGTGCGTTTCCACTTGAGCGTAAACCGCCGCAAATCTGCAGTTTTCCCACAGGCGAATAGTACGGGGAAACTCTGCCATAGGGTGCAATGGTAATGCCGGCCGAATCGCTACCGCTAGCGATTTGCCCGGCTTTTCTATACGAATCGGCGCGGGAGGCTGCGGATCCCATAGCCGTGCATGGCACGGCTGATGGGATTCGTCTGCTTTCCCCCGCAGACTCGGAAGAGTCGGCGCGTGTCTCGCAGACGCGCGCCGCTCTAGTGGAATTGCGCCCTTAGAGTCAGAGGATTAGCAGGACAGCCAGGCAACTGGTATTGCTTAAAATGAAATAAAAATGTCAACCTCTAAATAACTCTCACCTCGGTTTCACTTTAAAGTGTCTTTGGCTCACTTTATTCACTTACTTCTATGTCTGGAAGCATTTAGATATGGCATGTTGTTTTCATTGTAGATAACCTCTAATTATGGTTCCACACTGATAGAAAAGTAATAAATACAAAAGTCCGGTCACTAGCATTAGAGTGAGCAAACCTGAATGCATATACAGGTATTATAGGTGTTAATAACCAAATAATAATAATAATTATAACTTGCCTGCTTTTCATTTCCTGTAAACTTTCTAATCCATGTTCTAATTTTACATTTTCTTTCTTCATGTTTTTAGTCTTTCATTGGGGAAGTAGGATGTCTTTGGGTCTGGGACTTGCATTTGCTTTTCTCAGTACATGACTGTTGGATCCCCTCAAATGTATATTCCTATCCAGTTGCTATGGTTACATTACAGATGTTCAACTGAAACAGGGATTATGACCGGTTGCTATGGGCAACAAGCAATTGTGCATCTCACACATAAGGGCCAGTAGTACAGTTTATATCTCTCTCACAGAAATAGCTGTTCTAGGGTAACTGAAGACAAAAAAAGGCCTACTAATAATCTGTCAACAATGTCACATGGTGACTGTCAGCCAATGGGAGCAACTTAGTAAGGCAGGAAGGGGCAGGAACAGAACATGGGGGCCTGGCCCTTACTCCATATACACACATAAGAAACAAAGGCAACATCAGAGCAAAGGAAATTCACATTGAAACCTGACATAAGATGGCAACCTGTATAATAGCATTACAGTTTTTTTACTTACTAATTTTTTAGGTTTCCTTTACTTCAGTATTTGAACACGGCTACTTTTTTCTTAAAGGAGCGAGCTGACATGTGACATGATGAGATAGACGTGTATGTACAGTGCCTAGCAGCCTAGCACACAAATAACTATGCTGTGTTCCTTTTTTGCTTTCTTTGCCTGAAAGTGTTAAACATCAGGATTGCAAGTGACAGTTTCTGTCCAGTTGGGACCTGGTCAGACTATAGCATAAAGGCTTGTACACACATGCAACTGTGTGCCCAAATTACCCCTCAATGCCGATATTTAGTCGGTTGGTTTTGGGGAAAAGTTGCATGTATGTACAAGCCAGATTAAACCTCAATGCCAATGTTTCAATTGGTCCCTATGCCGGGGGGGGGGGGGGGGGGGGGCAAAGTTTAAGGGGGGTCAGGCGTCAGGGCATTTGTGCAGGGGGGGGGGGTCACAGGATAGGTATCAGGGGAGAAGGGTTCTGTGTGAGAGTAGGTTTAGGTATAGCCATAGTAAAATATTGATATTTAGTACCGATATTTTACACTTCAATAGTAAACTACTGTTATTATACACCGATATTATACTATCGCGATTACTGGGCGCCCACATTTCCCTGCGCCTTTTTTGATGTACGCGGACTGCAAACCTCTCTGCTTTTGTATCTGTTTAGCTGCTTTTACCAGAAGTCTGTGGAGAGTGTTGAGGCACCCCAGCACAGATTTTACGTATACCACTATGAGGCTTTCGGCTTCGGTGACACACCATCCAAGGGTGCTAAACATCTACAAGGCAGGCATGTCACGGTACGCCATGCTGCCCTGGAAGTAACACCACTTCTGGGAGTCAGGCCATGGCAGCCTCCAGCTGTTTCGGGGGCTTCAGCTGTGACAGGTAACAGCTGATCTGACAGGTTCCCTTTAAGTAAAGCCCAAGAACTCCTTTCATTCATGTGCTTCTGCTGCTTTGTTGTGTGCGGCGCTCTGCGCTCAGCCCGTGTGGCAGGGGAGCAGGCGGCACACATATGGAGCGTCGGGCTCATAAATGTTCAAACTTTGACAAGGAATTTCATGCACACTTAAAAAGGTGAGAAGCTCCGAAGAAAAGATGAACCAACTTATGGCTTCATCTTCTACTTGATCAATAGATTGTTTATAATCATCTAAGGCAGGCAACACGCTAGCTGCGATTGCATGCATAGCTCCCAACTGTCCCTCTTTGGGAGCCCTGTCCCTCTGTCCCTCTTTCCTCCTCATTTGTCCCTCTTTCAGGACTGTGTCCCTCTTTCTATATAAATATATATATTTCTATACTACAAAATGTGTTTGATTGACTCTAAACTTTATCCCCATCCTTTAAATTGATATATTACTAATTTTTAAATGTTACTATGAAGGAAAATGAACCAGGATAGAAAGGACCAGTGTGGTTTGAATTGTAAAACAACATTTTTCTTATGAAATCTTTATGGTATGCGCGGCTAAGGGGCGTGATCAGAGCCGTGGAAGGGGCGTGGCTTAAGTGTCTCTTTTTCTCATCTCAAAAAGTTGGAAGTTATGCGATTGTGCACGTTTTGCTGCTGACGGCAAAACGCTCACGATTCCATAGGCTATAGAAGGCAATGGTCTTCCTCCAGAAACGCTTGGTGTGACCACTCGTCCGCGATTTTCTGCGCAACTTTTAAATCGCACGGCATTGCACATTTTCCGCAAGACACGTGCATTTGCAATTACAGTTTAGGCAGGAAACACACTAGCTGCGATTGTGCGTGTTTTGCAACGGACGGCAAAACGCACACGACTCCACAGGTTACTGAAGTCAGTAGCCTAGCTTGAAAAACGCTCGTCATGACCCTTCATGTTTTGTGTTTGTGATTTTCCAGCACAATGCACACGTTCGCAATTTCAGTTTATGGCACCACAAACGAAAAATCGCAGAACGTTCTCAGCCAAACTTTACCAGAAAATATGATTGCAAAAGCCAACGGAGACCCGGGAATTGCAGAGGAAAACTGCCCTGCAAGTGTGTTCCCTCCCTTAGAGGACAAAATTGCTTAACAGTGAAGTTTCCATAGTTCACAGACTTAAAGGACAACCGAAGTGAGAGGGCTATGGACGCATCCATATTTATTTCCTTTTATTTCCTTTTAAATAATACCAGTTGCCCGGCAGTCCTGTTGGTCTGTTTGGCTGCAGAAGTGTCTGAATCACACCACAAGCATGCAGCTAATACTGTCACATGACATTAATGTCAGAAACACCTGATCTGCTGCATGCTTATTCAGGGTCTAGGGCTAAATGTATGAGAGGCAGAGGATCAGCAGAATGGCCAAGCAACTGGTATTGCTTAAAGGGACACTTAAGCCAGGAAAAAAAAAAGAGTTTTACTCACCTGGGGCTTCTACCAGCCCCCTGCAGCAGTCCTGTGCCCTCGAAGCTACTCACTAATCCTCTGGTCCCCCGCTGCCAGCTAGTTTCGTTTTTGCTGACAGGCCCGTCAGGACTGGCCACGCGTAGCTTTTTCTGCATACCCGACTGTAATTAGCGGGCCGCAACGCGTACAAAAATACGCGTTGCCGCATTACGCACGCATAGATATGCGGCAACGCATATTTTTGTACGCGTTGCGGTCCGCAATAGCGCTAATTGCAGTCGGGAATGCGGAAAAAGCTACGCGTGGCCAGTCCTGAAGGGCCTGTCGGCAAACACGAAACTAGCTGTTTCACTAGCACTAGTCGGCAAACTAGCTGTTTCACTAGCACTAGTCGGCAAACACGAAACTAGCTGTTTCTAGCAAGTTCACACTTGCGGTTCTCTGCCAAACGGACCGGATGACCTGACCGGATCCGGACCGGATCCGGATCGGAACCGTACGGTTCTCCGGATCCGGTCAGGTTGCATCAGGTGTTCATCAGGATGCGATCCGGATCCGTTTGGCAAAAGTTAGTACAAACCAAATAAAATGTTGGGGTCTGGGAGGTCAGCAGAAGGGGGACCTGTGGAATCAGGCCCTCCGCTGTTTAGCACTCACCTCCACCTCCGACATGCTGCCAACATCTCCAGCTCATTTAAAAGTCACTGCTGCTCCACTCCAAAATGCTTGCCCATGTGTCCCCATCCAAAATCGCCGCAACAATCCGCATAGGAAGTGGGGTAGAACATCCGGATTTTTAGCCAGTGTGTTGTGCGCTCTCCGGTTCTCATTGCTTTGTATTGGCCGGATGGTGCAGTCCGGCTCCGCCCCGGATACGGCTGCCGGAGGAGCCGGACCAAAAAATAGCGCATGTTGGGTCTTATGCCGGAGTCCGGATCCGGTCCGGATCCGGTCCGGACGAAACGGACGCATGTGAACGCACGCATAGGCTTTCATTGCTATGCCGTGCGTCCGTTCCGTCCGTCCCGCATGCGGTCCGGCTCCGGCACGGCGATTCCGGACGGCGCCCGCTAATGTGAACCGGGCCTTAAGGTTCACTTTAAAGAGAACCCGAGGTGGGATTTAATAAAGTTAGTAGGGCACAGAGGCTGGTTGTGCACACTAACACCAGCCTCTGTATTGTGTGCCTCCCGGTGCTGTGCTATCCCCTGTAACAAAAACCGCCGTGCTAGCGACACACAGCGTGTCCCCAGCAGGTTGTTTACCTGTGAGTGTCTGTCACCGCCCTCCCCCGCCTCCTCTATATCGGCGCTCCCCGCCCACATCCCTTCCCTCCAATCAGCGGGATTCGTGCACATGTTGCCAAATGTAAAAGAGCCCTGAGGGGGCTATTTTAAAAATCGCCTGTCAAACGCTTGTGCAATGAATGTGTATGAGAAGGTTCATATCCGCGCGGGTCGTGCGCTGTGCGGGCAGCAAAGCGGTGCGGGGACCATTTTTGAGGCGATTCCGCCTCAATGGAAGGTATAGGAGAATCAGAAAACGCTCACAAAATCGATTTGTGCAGTGATTGTATTTATTCTTTTCCGGGTCAAAGAGTTCACTTCCTGACTTGCGTCAGAGAGTGAAAAAACGCAATCGCTCTGAAAAAGCGCTTATTGAAGTGCTTTGCAAAAACCGCAGCGCCCACCAGAGCACTGGGAGAAAAAAAACGACAAACGTGAACGGAACGCAATGTAAACGAGGCCTGAGTGAGACGCCACGGAACGCCTGTGTGAACCAACCCTTATTGACACCCTTACACTACCCTCTCTTCTAGCCAATCCATACAGCGCCCTGATTCTCAGAAACCCTGCATATAATTTACCAAGATGGGGAGGCCCACTTTTGTTCATGCTAAGATTCTTTCTTTCAGCTCCAGCAGATGCCACCAAAGCCCAGCGCTAAGCTCATAAACCTCCAGCCAAGCTTATACCGGCCTGTATGCCCCTCACTCACTACCGGGGAGATCCTGATCAGGACTCTCAAACATATCAAACAGGATGATATCCATAGTAATCCTCTTATACTGAGCTGATAGTGTCTGCATGGATGGGGGCAGGGAGCAAAGCAATAACTTTAAAGTAAAATTGTAACAAGAGGGATAGGGAGGCTGCCATTTTTATTTCCTTTTAAATAATACCAGTTGCCTGGCAGCCATGCTGATCTATTTGGCTGCAGTAGTGTCTGAATCACACCAGGAACAAATATGCAGCTAATCTTGTCAGATCTGTCAGTAATGTCAGAATCACCTGATCTGCTGCATGCTTGTTCAGGGTCAGAGGCTGAATGTATTAGAGGTAGAGGATCAGCAGTATAGCCAAACAACGGGTATTGCTAAAAGTGGACCTGAACTCAGAACTTCCTCTCTGCTCTAAATGATATGCCACAGCATAATGACCTTGAAAGAAAAACATTCCTTTGTCACAGCTGATAGAAATCCTGCAATAAATCTGCAGTGTGTCTACTTCCTGATTTCATGGAAGCAGACATAAGGCTAACATCCTGTGTTTCCTAAATAGCTCCTCTGCTATGGCAGCAGAGATTCCTGAGCTGACACAGCTGAGAGATCAAATTACGGTGGTGATTAGTCACAGTCAGATGAGGGTGAATTAGACAGGCTAAACTCTCTAAATACATACAGGGTGCATTTCTCTATGTTTTCCTCCTGTCCTGTGCAAGAGCTCAGGTCCACTTTAAAGGGAAATAAATTTGGCAGCCTCCATATCCCTCTAGCTTTAGGTCCTTGGGGTGTGGTTTGCGGGCGATCGCCGCTGGGAGACTGTTAGACGGCCGTCTTTTATTGCTGTACAGCGCTGAAATGCAAGGCAACGCTGTACTGGGGACAGCCGTGTCACATGGCTGTCCCCTCTGTTGTTCAGGGAGTGATTGGCTGTCATACGCTGAAGCTTATGACCAGAGGCGGGACAAGGTCCTCCAGCACCCAAGGCTGAGACACCAAAGTGCGCCCCTCCATCCCTCCCACCCCAGCCGTCACATACTGATTGCTATTAGACTAAGAGGGCCACAGGGCCCACAACCTCCCCAACACCTTAATATCTAGTTATCTAGCTTGCAGTCACTGCCATGTATCCCCTTTTCTTATTTATTTCTGCTTCAAACACAATTATGTTGACAACTGAATGAATTCTGCGCCCCCTTCTACACTGCGCCCTGAGGCTGGAGTCTCTCCAGCCTATGCCTCGGCCCGGCCCTGCTTATGACAGCTGATCACGCTGATCGCCTGGCGGGGGGAAAGGGGGTAGTGTAAAAAAAATAGGCAAATTTATTTTAAAAATATTGTAATACATATTTATAAAACAAAGAAACAAACATCTGGGGGGCAATCAGACCCCACCAAAAACTCTGTTGGTGGGAAGAAAAGGGGGGGCGACACTTTTGTGCTGAGTTGGACAACCCTGCAGCGAGGCCTTAAAGCTGCAGTGGCCCATTTAGTGAGAAATGGCTTGGTCTCTTGGGGGGTTTAACACCACGATCCTCAAGTGGTTAAAGTAAAGCTATAGATCTGTAGAATGACGTACGAAGCTGGACGTTCCATTGCTGGGCTACTCTCACAACAGACTACGTATTTGGCTGCTGTCCTGGTCATCTGCCTCTAAGGGTGCCCATACATCACTCGATTTTGCAGGCAAATCGACCTTCCATCTGATAATTTTATTAAATCGGAGGAGAATCGATATTGCAACACGGCCACCAGATTTCCTGCCAAAATGATCAGTCAGGAATGCTGAAAAATATCAGTCGCAAAGGCTTGATCCAGTGCTGAGTTGTAAAAGCGTTCAATTTCCTGAAGACCGACAGACCTGGCTGGAGCAAGATCATCCACAAGGCAACCTAGGCAGGTGCCTGGGGTTTAATGGGTGTCAGGGGGCCCAACTGCCACTTTCTCTGTCTCGCCTCCCACCTCAGATTGCAAAAAGGACCATCAGGATGAGCTAAGGCTACTACCTTCCCTAGGGCTTAATTCATCATTGGACCTGGCGGGACCCCAGGCCCATGTGCTTCCAAGTGTACATGCAGCATTCCCTGAACACCCCCCCCCGCCACGCCCATGGGCAGTGATGTTACCACATGCGCCGGTGTTACGTGGTACATGTGTTTGCGGTGACACCGGACACCGGAGGAGGCCAGAATTCACACTGGTGTGACAAGTGAGCCTTCTGCTGGCTTCTTCTGCTGCCTTAGAACTCTCAGTAAACAAACTCTGTTTCGTGCATTTCTGCCTTCCAGCAACCAATGAAACTCTGGGTTAGACGAAGTCAGGGCAGTGCCCAAGACTGGCTATCTCCCAGAATGCTCTCTGCTCAGCAATGAGAAAAAGCTTTAGGAGCCCGCAGGGTGTAAAAAGGCCGCCCATGATGGGCCTTTGCTGCCCCTAGGGAGCAAGGTAGCAAGGTTCAGGGCCGGCTAGGGTTAAATTGGCTAGGCAGAGGGAGGAACTTGATGGATGGGGATTGGTTCAGGGAGGCAGGATGGGGAAGTCTTAGCCCAGGGAGGAAAGGGAGGACTTGCCATTAGTGGAGCAGACGAGTTTTCCGTCCACCCTCCCTATAGTTAGGATTCTATATTTTTCCCTTTTTTTGTTTTTTTTCTTACAGGTGTAGTGTTCAGAGATTGTCATTGCAGCCTGCGGGGGGCAGAGTATTCAGAGGTCCCCGACCGGTCAGTGATTATGGGGAGGTTACGCCTTGGTGCGTTGTTCCCCTGGTTGGATACTGCTGCTATTTTCAGGGTAGAACCGTGTCATAACTGGTTACAGCTGTCCCTGAGTCCATGGCTGGGGGCCTGCCTGGGCTGTGCAGTTTGAAGAAAATCTGGAACCCCTCCCCTTTTATGTTATGTTTACGTTGTTTACGGGTCTTGAGTCTTGTTGTTGACTCAAGTTGTTTTTTATACTATTGTTTATTTTAAATAAACGGGCTGCTTTGGCTCATTAATCCAACCTTAGCAGCCTGTGCCTTATTTGCAGCCAGGGCCGGATTTACCATAAGGCACTGTAGCACGTGCCTACAGGCGCCTGATGATGGAAAGGCGGCTCCCTCCCCTCCCCTCCTCTATGCACAGTCCCAAGCAGAGCATTAATGGGAGGTTACACTTCCAGCTCTCAGCATTCTACTGACCAGATCTCCTTTTAGTCAGGGGCACTGGCCCACCACTACCTACTTTAGATTGAGGGTACTTCTGGCTACCTAATGCTAGGGGATACCTGTAGCTACCTATGATGGGCAAGGGAAGTAAGGTGGAAGTGACAGCTGGGACAGCCAGCACACTTGTGGTGCAGTTCGGCAGGGGTTTGTAGCTTCATGGGGGTGGAGACTAGGGTGCCTATAGGCTCCTGTGATTATTATTATTATTCAGTATTTATATAGCACCAACATCTTCCACAGCGCTGTACAGGGTATATATAGTCTTGTCACTCGGGCGAGCTCACAATCTAGTCCCAACCATGGTCATATGTCTACATTGTGTAGTGTATATAATGTAGTCTAGGGACAATTTAGGGGGGGGGGGAAGCCAATTAACTTATCTCTATGTTTATGGGATGCGGGAGGAAACCGGAGTACCCGGAGGAAACCCACACAGACACAGGAAGAACATACAAACTCCTTGCAGATGTTGACCTGGCTGGGATTCGAACCAGGGACCCAGCACTGCAAGGCGAGAGCGCTAACCACTAAGCCACCGTGCTGCCCGTGATGTAAATCCAGGCCTGTTTACAGCAGAGTGTTTTACTCGTTTTAAGTCACTAATATGGGCATTGGTGACATGATAGGGGGTAAGCAATAGCACATCATGCCATATTACAAGAGTCAGCTCTGATCATGTCACATAAAAAAGTCAACACATAAACGTACCAATAGCTGTGACCAAAAATAGCAGAGCGCAGAAGCAGATTGGATAGATTTTTGAGAGACCAAGGGCCCGATCCCATACACTTTTTCTCCTAGGAGATCATTTTTCATTTCCTGTTTAAAATAACTTTCAGCATTCTACAATTGAAAAAGTACCAATGAGTAGGTGAAGAAGTACTGTCAAAAAACGTTAAAAGGAACCCGAGGTGTGAGACCTATGGAAGCTGCCATATTAATTTCCTTTTAAACAATACCAATTGCCTGGCAATCCAGCTGATCTTTCTGGTCAATTGGGTCTAATTCACACACCTGAAACAAACATGCAGCTAATCGTGTCAGATTTGTTATAGACGTCTGATCTGCATGCTTGTTCAGAGTCTATGGCTTAAAATATTAAAGGCAGAGGATCAGCAGAAAAGCCAGGCAATGTGCATTATTTAAAAACAAACATGTCTGCCTCTATATCCATGTGACCTCGAGTTCCCTTTTACATCCTGTGTCTACAAATTAGCTGCTCTGCCAAGGCAGCCCAGATTCCTGAGTTGACAAAGCTGAGAGATCTGATTAGTCACAGATGAGGGGGAATTAGACATGCTAAACTCTCTAAATACATACAAGGTGCATTTCTCTCTGTTTTCCTCCTGTTCTGTGTAAGAGTTCAGGTCCACTTTAAAAAGGCATTTTATACAAAATCTAGTAAAAAAAAGTGAATGAGGTCAAGTCACAATTTTGTTATAAAAACAAATGGTGTCATTTCATACTGTACGTAACAGTTAATGAAATGCAGTTTCTAAATAACAACAAAGTGAACCATCTTTTTCGGCATTCAGTGCCTCTGCCAGCCTGTCAACCTCAAAACACCTGGGTACACTGCAGAACATGCCATCTAACCACAAATGTCACACCTTGTACGGCTCATGTGAATTCAAACCACAAGAAAGGAGGCAGAGATGGAGAGATAGCTTTATTGCTGAGTAACTGCTACACCAGCCGTAGGATGGAACCTGCAGCCTCAGAGAAGTGCCAGGAACAGCTCAGGAGGACTACAGAGCTGAATATTACTGGGAAACTTCTTAAGATGAGACTTAAAGATTTGATACTCACCTGGGACTTCCTCCAGCCTCATGAGCACCGACGTGTCCCTTGCCGTCCTCCCGAGTGCCTCTGTTCAGCCGCAGTTAGTCCCGGTAATCTGTCTCAGTCACGCCAGTCGGTTCTTCTGCGCATGCATGGAGGGGCCAGGCATACGCAAAAGAGTCGACTGGCACGACTGATTGCCGGTGGCACTCCGGAGGACGGCGAGGGACACATCAGTGCTCATGGGGCTGGAGGAAGCCCCGGGTGAGTATAATATCTTTTTATTTTGCGATCTCATGTTTACTTTAAGAGACGACCATCTTCAATATTTTTTTAGAAAGAATTTGGCAGCGTAGTTGAAATCTTCTGAAAAGCAGCAGAGCCTCTTTAATCAGTTCACTCGGGTGCAAAGCCCGTCAGATACTTGGGTGTCGAGTGAAGGCACTAGTAGAGTATCGGCAATACTGCTCATATTCTATGAAGCTTTACCCAACCTACTTCTCATGCTAACACCCTCCCCCTGCGTACATTTCAAATCGGCGCCGGTAGACTTGGGCGCAGGATACAGCGTTATATAGCTGATCCTGCTTCTGCACAAGTCCGGGCCGATTTAATTACTATTCCCCCTCCAGGCCGACATGGATAGTGGGGGAATGAAATAATTCGGCTTCCAGCGATTGCTGGAGGCCGAATTATTATGTTTTTAAGCAACTTCGGCTCTGTCTTCTGATGGAGCCGACGTTACTCACTGAGCACTTCAATAGGAATGATTCCTATTGAAGTCTATGGAGGCGCCGGCTGCGCCCAAATCTAGCAGCGCTGCAAAGCACTGCTCCGCTCCCCCTACCTACTCCTAACACTAAACTTCTCCCTTGCAACTAGCTCCTGACACTACACAGCATAGTACCCATCCCTTTTTGCACATAGGCCTCAATTCACTAAGCTTATCTCCTGTCTTTAATAACTCTTCTAGAGTTGTTACCATGGTGATAAGGCATGTAGTATTCAGGAATCATTTTAACTCAGGCAAACCTAATGTTACCTCTTCTGTCTTTAAGTTAACTCTTCAATCCTTAAAATAACTCCAGAGTTAAAGACAGGCTGTTCATTAACTGCATGTGAAAATAGCTACAGAGGAGGTAAATTAACTACAGAGGAGGTAAATTAACTACAGAAGAGGTAACTTAAGGAATGAAGAGATAAGATAACTCTCTCACTTGTGGAGTTAAGTTTTCTCTTGCCTTATTATCTCCAGCGTGATCTTAGTGAATTAAGGCCATAATCCCTTACCGGCCATATGTACCACAGTCAGCTTTACCATGAAGACAAGGCGCTGCTGGGTACCCCAAATGTCTTCCTGCTTGTGCTCCTCAGGTCCCTGCAAAGTTTTGTCAGCATGTCAACTCACTTGTCCCTGTGCACTGCTCAGTCCATGCTTCCCTTCTTCATCCACCCTGGTTGCCTCTTCTCCATGACCTGTTGCATGTCATTACGCAATACAGGGCCGGGTCACTGAGAAGAGGTGCCCTTGTGAAGATGAACGAGAGTGAACAGACTGGAGTGGAACGCCGAGACACTTCCGAATCCCTCCGATCATTCTGGGTCTAGCAGTCATAAAGTGTTATTATCGGTAAAGGATCGTCCCAACACTCGGGCTAACTGCGTTTTTAGAAGGAGCCCTCCATTCTGCTCTCGCTTGGAGTTTTGTTTAATAAACGAGGTACTCTGCTTTCCTTCAGAAATCCCCTGTAAAACTCGTAGAATAATATTGTTACTTTCCAAACCCCAATAAAACGTTACAGGATGTACGAGTCCCGTGCCAACCTTTACAATAATCCCGGCATTTACTGTTCCATCTCCTGAGTATACAAGTGTTAAGAGGAAGCTAAACTTTCATTAAATAAGTTCTACAATATATCAGTTCTGCTCACGCCATTCGGTAATTGAATCTTATTAACAAGTTACCTTCCCCTTTCACTCGTTAGTGGGCTATAATTTTTTGAAACATGCCAAAGGATTACAATTAGGCTTCCTTGTAACCTTGGCAACAGTCCACGGTTTGGTGTGCAGGAAGATAACACATTCCCAATTCTCTGCTTCTGTTTCTTGTAGTGTTCCAACAGCAAAATCTTTTCATTTCTGTCACAAATGTTCAATTTATGATAGGTCTTTCTCTTTATCTGTCAGCAGGGCTACTGAGAGAGACACCAGTGACAGCGAGAAGAGCTGGGAAACAGGACTAATGGCCCGTACTCACGGGCTGCAGAAGTGGCCTGTCGCCAGCACACGTGAGCGTGTGGGCGACAGGCCGGCGACAGCTCCTCGCAGGGTCCCTCCGCGTACACACGCGGAAGAGGGACCAGCGGCGAGACGGAAGCTGTCGCCGACGTTCCTCCTCCCCCCGCCGGAAGCTCCATTTACCACAATGGTGGTTGCTGTCGCTAGTCCCGGCGACTGTCGCCATGCGATTGAAACTTTCAATCGCATGGCGACATGAGCGACGGGCGACAGTTCGGGGTGCGCGCGCGCGCGACGGCCCATACTCACGGGCGACCTGTCGCCGCAACACGCGCGCGCCGCGTGTTGAGGCGACAAAAGTCCCTCGTGAGTATGGGCCATAAGGGGGAACCATGTGGCTGTCCTGGCCACATGATTACAGTGATCAACCAATCACAGGGACCATGTAATAATGCTTCCTGACAATGCAAATTGTACCCACGTGGCTCTCTCCATCCTCTTATTTTAGATATTGTGTGTGAAGAGAGGGAAACAAGAAGATCAAAGGAAAACCCCATTTATCCTCAAAAAAACTAAAAATACAAGATGAGTAGGTTGACTACAAAACTGTTTTTATCAAATAATAAAGCATCTCCCAAGCCTGATAGACTGGTTCCTACGGGGAACTAACATTTTAAAAGGTTTAAATCCCAATACAAGTACAACTGGCCGCATGTAGGGGGTTAAACGGGCAGACGGAGCTCAGTTTCTGCCCCCCTGACACACTGTCATTCTGCAGACAGGAATTCGCAAGCAAATCCAAGACACCCCAAGCTGATGTTTTTCTTGATAGAGCTCAGTTTTTCCAGCTGTACTTGTTGTCTTGCATGTACGAGTGCTTTCATCAAAAGGAGATGAAAAGAAGCCATGGATGGCAGTGAATCATCCCTTCCCCATTGTGCTCATATCACATCTGCTTGTCGAGAGAGAACCGTCTAAACATCCTTTGGCCAAGGTGGGGTGGGGAGCAATGAGAATTACTTTTGATCACAGCACGACAGGGGATATCCCAATAATGGCCAAGCGAGGAACGTGTAAACCAAACTCCTCTCCCGACACATTCTCCATGGCAAAGTTTAGGCAGTTAACCCCTGTGGGGACACAAAAGGCCACCGGTAGGATCCTCTCACAAGCTTAGTGTATTGACATGAGATGTTAATGACGCCACTAGGCATGGGGAAAATAAAAAGATGCGAAAAAAGCAGTGCTTAAGATCTGTAGACTTTTGTTTAATAATTCTGTATCATGATTCGATGAGATATTTGATATGCCATTTGTCTACTTACTGCGCTGACACCACCCTTGATAATTGAGCGTGTGCAGAAACAAAATAAAACTTTAATCAAAGTTACAGAGGACTTAAAGCATAATTCTAGCCAATACATCTTTTTTTTGTTCTTTCGTACCCGATACAAAGCAGAAGGGTCCTCAAACTAAGTGGTCCTCAAACTAAGGCCCGCGGGCCTAATGCGGCCCCCTGAGGCTTTTTTACCTGCTCCCCCATACACAAAATTTGTAAAGCAGTAACACAGAGGCGCCAAGTAGAGTAAAATTGATTAAAAACTGTTTAAAAGGGGGAAGTTGGTGGACTCACCTCCCTCATAGAAAGAAAGACCAGACAATGGGATGTTACTCACAGTATAAAGTAACTTTTTATTAAAAACTTGGAGCTTTTAATAAAAAGTTACTTTATACTGTGAGTAATTCTCCCCGCCTGCTTATCCAGTGGTTGCCTTTGTGGCGACCCACGTTTGTGAGTATAACCATTACTTTGTTGTACACTTGACTAATTGTCACTGAGATACTACACTATATTGGGCTCTCGGTTTCCTTTTGTCTCCTTCAAGTAACACACAAAATGTATTACTTTATAGATTCAGTCAACTACAGCTTTAAATATTGGTGGTCCACATATAGAATAACTGGTCCCATCCACATGGAAGCCAGAAAGCAGTAATTCACTGGTTTCCAATCAAATTCTGCATCAGGTGACACTGCTGTCCAATTGGAGTTCAGGTTGTCACCTGGGTATGCTTCACTGTCTGGCCCGCAAAAGACATAATTTTATGTATACTCCGGCCCCCCAGCAGTCGGAAGTATGTTGACCCGCCCCTCGACCCAAAACGTTTGGGGACCCCTGGGTTAGAATATCTGTCAGATATTATAACTCTTAATTATTATTGCCATCTGGGCTCCTATTGCTGTGGAGATCTCCCCTTCCTGTCCTCAGTAGCAGTAGACAGGAAGTGAGATAATCTCTCAAACCATATCACAGAGAGCCATAAAAGCTTGTGCTGATGGAGGTATGACCCTTCCCAAATGTACTAAAAAAATTAAGTCATGTTTAGAATGTCAGGACTTGTCAAGGAAGAGCTTCATTCTTACAATAAAGTTCCACTTGAAAGGACAACTGTAACCACCCAGGGAAGAAAAAGTTAGATACTCGCCTAAGAGAAGGGAAGGCTATGGAACACTGTGAACATTCCCGGTTCCCTCTGCACTTTCTCGTTCCACCGACAACACCATTCCAGCGTCCGACTACAATATCAATGTAATGGCAGCCAGCGTGTAAAAGCCTGGCATGTCCTGATGGCGTGTCACGTGACACATTGTAGCCATGGAGGTGCGACGCTGGAATCGGTGATCAGGTGAGTTTTAACTCCCGCTTATCACGGCTCTGCAGAGAGGGAGGGAGGAGGGAAAGTATTTTAGGGATGCGGCCCATGGCACGCAGCATGCGGCCCGAGCCCAAAAACTTTGCCCAGGCCTGGTGTAGAGGAAGATTTTTGCTAACAAGGCTTAGGCAGTTAGGGATAGGAGTGAGGAAAGGGATTTTTTCGGGAAAGGGGTTGCATTTAAAGTGGGGAGACAAGGGTTAAGGTGCCAGGAAGAGGTAAATATTGGGAAGGAGGGCTGTTAGGCATCATGAAAAGGTTTAAAGAGAAACTCCGACCAAGAATTGAACTTTTTCCCAATCAGTAGCTCATACCCCCTTTTACATGAGAAATCTATTCCTTTTCACAAACCGATCATCAGAGGGCGCTGTATGACTGATATTGTGGTGAAACCCCTCCCACAAGAAACTCTAAGGACCGTAGTACTCCTGGCAGTTTCCTGTCTGTGAACCTTGTTGCATTGTGGGAAATAGCTGTTTACAGCTATTTCCAACTGCCAAAAAAACATGCAGCAGCTACATCACCTGCCAGCAGTAAAAATGTCACCATGTAATAAATGTCAGAATGTAAACCAGGGATTTAAAAGATTTTACAATGGGCAAACACTGACTAAATCATTTATACATCATTATTGTAAAAATGAGACCTTTTTTTATTACATTATTTTCACTGGAGTTCCTCTTTAAGCTCATAGACATACTTGGTTCGGGAGCACTTTAAAGCTTTCTGTCATGTGACTGACTCCTCCCGATCCTAGGGATGAATCAGTGCAGTGCAATAGTGCAGCGCATCACACATACACATGATAGTGAAATGATTGGAACACATATTACTGATCCTCTTGCTGCTCGAAGTTCCGACTAAAGTGCCATTATTATTGGCCTGTGAGTCTTGCTCTGGAACACTGAGGCTCCCACAATGGGCCTGATTTATTAAGGTTCTTCCAGGCTGGAGATCTTTGGAGAATATAACTGACCCTGCTAACCAAAGCTGGATTTATTGACATCCCTTTCCGGGGACAAGTCTTATTTGCTCACAGTCAAGAAGAAATTCACGAGGCACCTCCTGTATCCACCGTGGTCTTTAATCCATGGAATGTGTGGAAGTTCAGTGCGACAATGGTAAGATAAAGGCAGCCAGGCGCTGGGATGAACGGAGAACCGGGAAAGGCTCTATACTATCCAGAGACTTCCCTCTACTTAGGCAAGTATCAAACTTGAAATTCATTTCTCACTTCCTGTTTTCTTTAATTCAGCCAAATTGAAGTGTTTTTAACCCCACGTCGGCCAGCGCTCGACAGGCGGTGTGTTACCCGGCATATCATGTCTGAGCGTAACCGCCCTCCGATGTGACTCAAACCCTCCATTGCCTGCGCTTGCCAGCGTCTGGCCGGTGCACAAGCACAGCGGACACATAAAGATTTGAAAATTCTATCATTGCCAGAATAAGTTATGATATAAAGACAACAACAGATAACACCTGTCCAGATAAGCTTTACAGAGTCACACACGCTGAACACAGCACAACGCAATGCGCAGAAGCACTGCCATAATCAACAAAGAACAAGTCTAAAATCGTTCCAAGCTGATTTAGCGTAGTAATAGCACCTGCTAGCATGTCATTTTGCTATTCAGTATTAGAGATGGCTACTTCAGTTGTCCTTTAAGTATCTAGTCATTTAGTATCTAAACCACTTCCGTCCCACCTACATTTCAACTTTATACATAAACACACCAATAAACGCCCTCTCCGGTCCTCCGGTTACCTAATAATATATTCCTCCCCTTCTAACCACTCCCCACGCACAGCAGCAGCAGCAGCACCAAGACTTTTCTTGACTGACTTCAACTTTCTGAAACTCCTTCCATTGTATTACAAGGCTTGCCCCACCTGTCACTAGTGATCAGAAATTTTTTTGTTTCAAAATATTTTGAAGCGTGAGAAAACACATTTTCGCACTGAAGAGTAAATGCATGAAAATGTAAGGGCATACAAGTGAAACACATTTTTGCCAAATATGCTGAAGTCAATGGATATGAGAGAACCCATTTTTGCATAGATTTACATCACAGGAGCCTATAGGCACAGATGTCCTGGCACCATAGACTCCGCCCTCCATGAACCTACAAACCCCCTTCCGAACCACACCCAGCTGTCACTTCTTTCTTATTTTCCTTGCTTGGCGTGTGCCCCTTAGTATTAGGCCTCACATCTGCTGCGCTGAGAAACGCGTGAAAGCGCGTGGTTAAAAACGCATGCTTTAGTGCGCGTTTCTGTGCTTCTTTAAAGCACGTTTTGCTTCATTGTAGCAGTAGCAGATGTCAATAAAGCTTTTTTTATATGTAAATGTATTTTTTTTCCGATTAGGGGTAAAAAACACATGCGCTTCTATTAGCTTGTACGCGCTTCTATGTGCAAAAAAAAGCGCACCCATTCAATTGCATTGATGTGCAGTTTACAGATCAACGCACAGAAATGCATGCAACCCTACGTTTTTGTAACTCTGCTAAGCGCAGCGCATAGATGTGCACCAGCTACATTTAATTACATGGAAAAACCAATACCTTGCTGAATGCACAGGGCAGTGCGCTGTGGAAAGCGCACAGAAACGGCCCTGATGTGAATGAGGCCTTAGGTAGCCAGACTGTTGGGAGAACTCATCAGTGGAATGCCAAAAACTGGGGGAGTAACCTCACATTTACACTCTGCTCAGGACTCTGCATGGAGGGAGGGAGGCACTGGGGGAGGGGATTGAGCTGCCTTTCCATTATCAGGCGCCTGTAGGCACGTGCCTACAGTGCCTTATGGTAAATCCGGCCCTAGATGCATATACATGCATAAATATTTTTGGCCATGCATGCGTAAACACATTTTTTCCCCAGAGGCATTGAAGTCAATAGGCAGGAGAGATCACATTTTCAAGTCCTCATATTCGCAACAATGTGAATCTTGCAAAAAATCTGTTCTATTTTTGTGAAAGTGGAGAGTCAGCCAAAAATACAAATTTCTATGCAAAAATGGCCAACGATTATTCAAGCTCATTCCCTACCTGTCACACATTCAAACAGACCATTAAAAGACATCTTTTCATTTTCAACACTGTTTGCCAATCTTCTACTTTTTGGCCTTCGACCCATCATAATTGTGTAATCACTCACCCGCCATCCTCAACCTCCCCCCACCTACCTAGCACATCTTCTGATGGCCATACATGGAATCATCAAAATGAAAGGACCACTATTGCAAAAATAAAAAAAAATTTTTTTAAACACACATGAATCCATATGTATAAAATGAACATTTGTTCCTGAGTAAAATGCACTATACATTTTTATCCTAAGTCACTGTCACTTACAGTAGGCTGTAAAAATCTGACAGAACTGGCAGGTTTTGGAATAGTTCATCTCCTCATAGGGCATTCTTAGGGTTTTCTTTATTTTTAAAAGCACTTCCTGAATGGCAGTTGTGCAGTCCAACTGACAAAATAGTGAAACGAGTAGGTTGGTTGGCATCTTTGTATAGATTATTTCCAGGAGTTGCTTTACTAAAGACTGGGAACCCCCCATGAGGAGATGGACTGGTCCAAAACTTGTCAGATCTGTCTGATTTCCAATGCTTATTGTAAGCAGCAGCATAGCAGAATAGTAATTTATAGAGCAGTTTACGCTGGGACAAATGTACTTCTTATACAGGTGTATTTTAAAGTTTACATTTTTTCAGTGATAGTGGTCCTTCAACAATTGGAAAGACCTATCAGATAGACTGAATGACAATAAATCAGATGAATAGCCCAGTCCATGCAATTCAACTTTTCTCCAACATTTTCCTCTAGGAAATACTTTTTTATCTTCGTAAATCACTTTCCAGTACTCTGCAATTTAAAAAAGTACTAAAAACTCATTTGAGAAAGTTCTGTCAAAATTATTCTGAGAATTTTCTTGCTTGCTGGTGGCTTAAAGGGAACCTGGAGTGAGATTGATATGGAGGCTGCAATATGTATTTCTTTTTAAACAATACCAGTTCACTGGCTGTCCTGCTGATCCTCTGCTTCTTATGCTTTTAGTCATAGACCCTGAACAAGCATGTTGGTCAATTTTTCTGACTTAAGTCTGACTGGATTCGCTACAAGCTTGTTTGATTCAGACACTATTGCAGCCAAGGAGACTGCCAGGTAACCGGTATTGTTTAAAAGGAAATAAATATGGCAGCTTCCATATCCCTTTCACTTCAGGGTCCCTTTAAAAAAAATGTTATCAATGTGTTGCAAAACTATCACCTACCGGGTAGGAGAAAAAGCAAATTGGATGGCGAAACATATACTATTGTTTCCTATGATTTTTGAATGTCCATGCAGATCGCGTATCATTTGCACTGTGGAAAAATGCTGAGCAACCCATTAGTCCTAAATGTTTTTTTTCTATTGAATTTACTTACATTTTAATAGTTATACTATAGTATTCAAAGAATACATCTAGGTACTTAGTAAATGGTCAGTGAACAAAGTCCCATACTGACTGCTTTTTCTCCTTTCTGTTCTAGAAGGGGCCCAGAATTAAAAAGGGGCCCTAGGCAAGATAGCAGGTTTGACTCCCAATGAGGTCAGAAGAGGTGCACAGCCAAGCCCCTGCATACCAGCTAGGCCCTAGGCCCCTGCCTAGTTTGCCGTGTAGGCGACATAGCTCTGTCGATGCCTCCTAAAAATTGACCTCCTGTTGCCCACCATCCTTAGTATGAAGATGGCCGTCAACCCAAACATCAAAGCAAGGCAAAAATCAACAAACATCTTAAAAACCTTAATCTTAAGAGCCTATATCCAATATGCCCAAATCCAGGCAGAATCTGCAGCATTTCCCCACATGCGAGCTACAAAGGGAAACGCGGAGGCAGGAAATTTGGGCGCATGAGGCAGGTGGACAAAAAGGGCGCCGCCATTCACTCCCATAATAAATATCGTTTAATGGGCGTCCAACAGGAAAAAAGGGCGCCGGAGAAAAATAACGTTTTACAAGCGGCGCCCGGAGACTTTTAATGTTTTATAACTGCTTCTCATGATTACACATTATTTAATGATTTATAATTTTTTAAACGAAAAACAGCACAATAATTTTTTTAAAATGTTATTAATGCTTATCACAGGGGGGTCTTAGGTTTAGGCACCACCAGGGAGGTCTTAGGTTTAGGCATATAGGCACCACCGGGGGGGGGGGGGCTTAGGTTTAGGCACCACCAGGGGGTCTTAGGTTTAGGCACCACCAGGGGAGTCTTAGGTTTAGGCACCACCAGGGGGGTCTAGGGGTTAGGGGTAGGTACAGGAAGGTTTCTGTGTGAGAGTAGAGTTAAAATTCTTATTAATCTTTTATAAAATGTTATTATACATTTCACTTTTTAAACAGGGAAGATTAACGTTTTTACAATTGCCGATTTCATACACATTACTTAATGATTTATAACTTTATAAAACATTATTTTTAAACGAAATATAGCACAATTTTTTTTAAACGTTATTCATGCTTATCGTTTAAAACCATGCGCCCTTTTTTCCCGACGCCCTTTTTTAACGTACGTGGGAAACGCTGCCTATCTATTCAGTGGAGTGCCACTCAGATCGCACTTCGGGGGGAATCTGGTCTGCATGGCCTGGCTTAGGGCCCTTTTCCACTGGCAGGAGGAATACAATGCAACTATTGTGTCGAATCACATCACTTCCTCTCCCGTTCGTGTCACTTCCTCATCTCCAAATGTGGAAGTGTATAGGAGGAGACAGCGGGCAGATACAGCCGTGCGAGAATCTGCAGCATGCTGCAGATTCTCTGTGTAGCCGCGTGTAGTGGAAATGGGCCCTTAGTGATTCGGACTGCGGATACGCAGCAGAATGGGAGCCGTGACTGAATCGTAAACCACTGCGGCTCCCAGTGGAAATAAGCCCTAAGGCCTGGGACCCACTAGGAATCGCTGCAGCACTTTAAAATCGCTGCAGCGGCGTGTGCAGCGATTCCTACAGCGTTTGCGACGTCTATTACCCAACGTTTGTTAGCGCTGTACATTAACATGTAAAGCGCTATCAATTTGCCATTTGCGTTGTTTTTTGTTTTTTCAAATAAAACTTTATTATACTTACTGGGTGTCCTTCTTCTGTCCGTAGCCCCGCTCTCTAAAGGAAGAGGTCATGGGTGCTTCTCTATGACCAATCAGAGAAGTGCCTCTGATCTCTTCCTTTAGAAGGAAATACAGAGACTCTGTAAGTATATTAAAGTTTTATTTAAATCTAATCGCTCGTGACCCCAAAGCGCTGCATAGTAGCTTTTTGATAAGCAATTTATGTGGCGGTTATATACTTTGCATTGAGCGCAAACGTGTGCAGTGTCTGATACATTCTGCTATCCCCGAAAGTAGAGTATTGGTTATTATAACGCTATTGTACTATCACTGTACCCCAATACTCACACATACCAACAATAATCGTTTAAATATTTCAAATTATTCAGTCTGTGATGTCTAGCCTTAATAACCACTACTTCCAATAGCGGCGCCCAATTTCTCAAACTGCGTGTGCACTCAAATTAAAGTGAACCTAAAGCCAGGCAAAAAAACGAGATGAACTCACCTGGGGCTTCCCTCAGCCCCCTGCAGCCGATCGGTGCCCTCGCAGCCCCGCTCCGATGGTCCAGGACCCGCCGGCGAACACTTCCGGTTTGGCCTTCACCGGCCGAAAGGCATGGGAACGCGAGTGATTCTTCGCATTCCCAGACTGTATATCGCCCCCTATGCTGCTATTGCGGCCTCCTGGCCGCAATAGCAGCATATACAGACTCGGAACGCGAACAATCACTCACATTCCCATGCCTGTCGGCCGGTGACAGCCAAAACGAAAGTAGCCGCCGGTGGGTCCTGGACCATCGGAGCGGGGCTGCGAGGGCACCGATCGGCTTCAGGGGGCTGAGGGAAGCCCCAGGTGAGTTCAGCTCATTTTTTTTGCCTGGCTTTAGGTTCACTTTAACTGCTTCGCTCCCAGAATGCTCTTGGAGGAGAATTCTGCATAGCTATACAGCCTAGGCTAAGCATCAAAAAAATTACCATACAAGTGAATATCCTGAATAATATACTGCTTTCTACTAGATGGCACTACAGTACCTCATTGCCATGGAAAAGGATAGATTATAATAGCGTTTGGAATCCACTCTGTCCAATTCAGGACAGCTAGTAGGAATTTTCTTTTTTAGACAATTTGCATGAACTATGCATGCAAGCCAGAATAAATAGCATATCATTGACGCATCTCTATTAACAGATCAGACGTTTATTTAGATTGTTCTGTGTATGGCCACCATCAGAATGTTAGGATGACTGAGAATCTCAGTGTTCACTACTGGTGTTTATAAGTAAAAAATAACATATAACGTTAACATCATCTCATTCTTCAGTGACTAGGACAGGACAGCAGCTTAGCAGAGTCTCATTAGGATAAGATGAGCTGCAGTACCGGCCACAAAGAGTTATCACATTAGCAGCAGAGGGGGAAGCTGATGGGGTCGCTGTGAGCTTAGCAGTGAAAGTCGGTCATTCAGAAGAATATTCAACCTTTTTCTGATGAATTAAACCGACCGTTATGTTGATCCTCCCCCTCTTATACTTTGACCAAGAACACATATGCAGATCAGTTATGTCAAGTGACACTTCAGCAGCCAAAAGATTAGTATGCCGGCCATACAGCTGGTCGTTATTAAAGAGGAACTGTAACCCAAACATTGAACTTCATCCCAATCAGTGACTGATACCCCATTTCCCATGATATTGTGGTAAAACCGCTCCCACAGTGTGATCATGACCTTGGTCCTGACAGATTGCTGTCTGTGAACCACGTTGCATTGTGGGAAATAACGTCTGTTTCCAACTGCCAAGCAACCAGTATCTCCCTCTGTATATATGTATATCTAAAAAAAAAAAACCTTTTAGCCTATTGCATTGTTAGTGGGTGTGGTTTTACAGAATGGCAGTTGGTGCTGTCTGTTGTTTTTCTGTCTGCCAGCAGTAAAGATGATGACTGTGAATGCTGAATGTGGATGAAACAATATGCAAAAAATTACAGTACGTAAAATATCAATCATTTCTTGATCTCTCTTCCAGTTTTTTAACTTCTCTCTATTGATTTGTTTTTTTTTTCTGCTTTTCGCTTAAGTTCCTGTTTAAAAAAAATAAAAAAATTCTGGTCTCTTCAGGTTTTCTTCAGGTCGCAATTCTTCTGGGTCCAACCCAGTGTGAATTTTGGCTCCATTACCCGCACACAAAAACTACAGCCTACTGATTTTAATAGGCTGCTTCCAATTTGTGTCCGAGTGAAAAAAATCATGCCTTTAGCCACCATGTCCAATTTCCCATGATTTGGGTCTGAATCCGCAGCTGCGCGATTGCTGCATCTGTCTCAGCACTCCACTGGAAACGGGGCCTTACAGCACCCACACCTGCTCAGATGTGTAGGATTTCGTACAATCTTTATTTAAGATTGTAAAAACTACCCGCAGAACGCTGCTCAGATGAGAATTCGATGATCTCCCCATCTGCACAGGAAACCGTTTCCAGCCAAGTCAAGATATGGTTAATTCTGGAAAATGACTACTCTCTGTTCAGTTCCACAAACCTTTTAAGGGCCGTGTCTGAGATCAATCTTGAAGTGCTTAAAGGAACTGTGTGGTGGATCCATGCTTATAAAAACAATGTTACATATTCTGGAAGAGAACTGTTTATTAATGCCACAGATGTTTCTTCTTCTGACTTATCCAGCAATGAAAAAAAATCCTGCAGGTCGCACAAACCTGCTTTCCGTTTCCCACGTGATTACTCCTTACCCCTCCTCTTCTGATGACTCATGCTGTCTGCTTTTCACATAGACAGCTTCACATGGAAGCCAGCAAGTAAGCTTGCGTGACCTACAGGAATGTTATATATGGCTGGATATTACAGAAGAAAAGGCATGCAGGGTTGGAAATAGCATCTGTGCTTTTATTAAACACTTCTGTGGATATAACAGAGGATTCCTATGCATGAATCCACTACAGGGTCACCTTAAAGGGGAACTTCGGCCTAAACAAACATACTGTCATCATGTTACATTAGTTATGTTAATTAGAATAGATAGGTAATAATCTCTTACCCTCCCTGTTTTAAAAGAACAGGCAAATGGTTTGTGATTCATGGGGGCTGCCATCTTTGTCATGGGGGCAGCCATCTTTTTGGTTGAAAGGAGGTGACAAGGAGCAGGAGACACAGTTCCAAATGTCCTGTGTCCTGATTACCCCTCCTAACTGCACACGCTAGGCTTCAAATGTCAAATTCAAAATGTAAAAAAAAAACAAATTGCACCAAAACAGCAGAAAGAGAACAACAAAATCAGAAATCCCATCATGTTTTGCACAGCATAAGGGGAAAACTGCCCGGGCAGTTTTCTTCTGTGCAGCTAAAAATGAGGCTTGTATAAGAGAAACAAAGTTCTGGTGCTGTGAAACTGTTAAAGAAACACAAAGCCTTTTCAGTGCTGCTGAGTCGATTTTTAGTCCGGATGTTCACTTTAACCACTCTGCAAAATAGAGGGTTTTTTTCCTAGCTGACAGAAACACCAATCAAAAGTGATTCTAACAAAACCTCAATGACCTCTTGGGGTAGGTTTCTTCCTGAGTCAGGCCCAATGTGTTTGTTTATATTTATTTCAGAAAGCCTAAAGGCTGTTTAAATGAAACTGACTATAATACTCAATATACTTAAATTACTAATTTCAACTGTGTTTTAAAATACTGGCACGTGACTCGCACTGTTGACTCCAGTAAATATCCCACCCCTGGACCATACCACGCCCTGCTCAGTTTGTGCTGAAGAATGGATTATATCTGCACAGGGATGATGATCAGTGCAGACAAGAGAGAAGGGAATGAAACCTAGAAGCAATGAGGAGCAGTTTAAAGCTATACCCACGTTAAAGCTCATATGATATACAGGCTTTCTGAGTCCCACGTAAGCACTTAGTAGTAGAGACATATAAACGTCTTAATTACAAAAGGTCAAATATATAACCTGTCTAGTTAGGAGCTTAATATCTGTCCTCTTTCTGCAGGATAGACTGCAAGACTGTAGACTACAATTCTATTAGAAAGCTCAGTCTGTGCCCCGCCCCCTTGCTGTCAGAGCAGGATGATGATGCTGAGCCAAGCACCAATCTCCCCCCACAGAGCCTGTTACCCGTGTTTCCCCGAAAATAAGACACTGTCTTATATTAATTTTTGCTCCAAAAAGTGTGCTAGGTCTTATTTTCAGGGGATGTCTTATATTGGCACTGCATGATATGTCCCATGCTGGCCACCTCTTATTGCTGCTCATTGTAATGTCACAGTGCCAATCAGGCACCTGTCATGTCATCCCTACACACAGATGATAAACCTGCTGTGTGCAAAGATGACATGACAAGTGCCTGATCGGCACTGCACGATGTGTCCCCTTCTGTTCTCAGTGTGGCTGCTCTGTCCAGCCCCTTAGCCTGTGTCTCCTCTCCTCTCCCTGTGTATTAAGTGCCCCCCCCCCCTACACACACACACACACTTCTGACCCCTGTGTGGACACTCTGCCCAGCCCCCTAGCCTGTGTCTCTGCTCCCCTGCATTGTGTCCCCCTCCCTTCCGATCCCTGTGGCCACTCTGTCCCACCCCCTTGTCTACGTCCCCCGCTCCCCGTGCATTAAGTGCCCCCCCCCCTTCCGACCCGTGTGGCCGCTCTGTCTCGCCTCCTTGTCTGTGTCCCCCGCTCCCCATGCAAGTTAAATGTAATGGCAGCCAGCGTGTCTTACTGTAGCCATGTTGCACGGAGATCGCCGGCGTCCTCACTTTTCCTTCTAGTAACCGGCGCTTGTGTAGATGACGTCATCTACACGAGCGCCGGTTACTAGAGGGAAAAGTGAGGACGCCGGCGATCTCAGGGCAGCATGGCTACAGTAAGACACGCTGGCTGCCATTACATTTAACTTGCATGGGGAGCGGGGGACACAGACAAGGAGGCGGGACAGAGCGGCCACATGGGTCAGAAGGGGGGACACTTAAAACAGGGGAGCAGAGAGACAGTATAGGGGGCGGGATATCATGTGTACTGCGGCTGGGGATGTAATGTGGCTTTGGGGCTAGGTCTTATATTCGGAGGATGCCTTATATTCAGATAATGAATGACATTTCAGCTAGGCCTTATAATCAGAGGATGTCTTACTTTAGGGGAAAGATGGTAGTAATATCTGTAGCTGGTGTAATTTCTCTCACATGACCTAACTTTTTTTAGCAGTTAGGTCATATTAGGTTTCTTTCAAAGTCTTATTTGAAAGAAAAAAAAAACATTTGGGATCTCTGCTTATTAATCTATTAGGGCAGGGGTACAGAACCTTGGCTCCCCAGCTGTGATAAAACTACAAATCCCAGCATGCATTTGCCTTTATTAATCATGACTGTGGCTATCAGACTCCTGCAATGCATTGTGGGACTTGCAGTTCCTTAACAGCTGGAGAGCCAAGGTATTAGGGTACATATTTAGAAGTGGACCTGGAATTGGCCTTTAAATATCTTTGTTTCTGAACCTTCCAGAAATATTTACAGTATATCTAGTTCATAAGTTGTTCTGTTTAATACTCTTATACAGAATATAAGTTATTTTGGAGGGCCATTTTCAGTACTCCTTGAAAAACTTTAGCAGTTCCAACACTCAGGCCCATATGCAATTAACTTTTTCTTTTTCATATTTTCTTCAAAATAACTTTTAGGCATTTTACAAGTAAAAGAGTACAGGTTTTCCCCGACATACGAACGCCCGACTTACGACCGACCCACCGATATGACCGGCATGATTCAGTGTTTCCATGGGAACAAGCCCCAAAAAATGTTCAAATTGGACTTGTAGTTTTTGAGAAAATCGATCTTAAAAAATTCAAAGAAAAAATGGCTTTTAAACTTGTATAAGCAGGTGTGGAGCTGACACAGGGGGACACTGGAGGCACAGGGGGGGCACAGAGGAGGTACAGGGGACAGAGATGGCACATTGTTCCGACTTAAAGGACTTACGAGGCCAGATTTGCAAAAAAAACATAAAAAAAGTTAGATACCTGTGCGTGTTTGCAAGGCACGGAGGACGCCGTCCGCGCCCTCCGTGCCGTTCCGCCTGGTCCCCGCTGCTTAATATGCCCCCGAACGGTCCCCGACCGTGCGGCCCGGGTCGTGCTCCCCAGCCTGTACCAAGATGGCCGCCGGAGCTGGCCAACCCCCCGATCCACGTAACAGTAGCGTGGATCGGGGAGTTGGCCTTAGAGCTGCGCAGCCGCACTCACGGCTATGCGGACTGCGCAGCCGCGGCCAGCACCGTCCGCCATCTTTGTGAAGGCTAGAGAGTCCGACCCGGGCCGTGCGGTCGGGGGTTGTTCGGGGGCATATTAAGCAGCGGGGACCAGGCGGAACGGCACGGAGGGCGCGGACGGCGTCCTCCGTGCCTTGCAAACACGCACAGGTATCTAACTTTTTTTATGTTTTTTTTGCAAATCTGGCCTCGTAAGTCCTTTAAGTCGGAACAATGTGCCATCTCTGTCCCCTGTACCTCCTCTGTGCCCTCCCTGTGCCTCCAGTGTCCCCCTGTGTCAGCTCCACACCTGCTTTTTGCAATGGTTTTTTTGCAAATCTGGCCTCGTAAGTCCTTTAAGTACAGATTCAGGTTGAGAACGAACCTACAGTCCCTATCTCGTTTGTTAACCGGGGATTACCTGTACCTAAAGGTTGGTGAAATGGTGCTATCAAAATTATTTTGAGTATTTCCTTGATTGCTGGTTGTTTAAAGGGACTTTTATGAGGTGTGAAAAAAATCACCTAAGAAAAAAAAGTGAATTGCATATGGGCCTCAGTGTTTAAAAGGAATAGGATGCAGATCGACACTCACACTGATATATTTTCAGAGGCAGGGCTAATGCACAACAATGGCGAACCAATACACGGACTCTATAGATCCTTCAGCATTCTGCCTACAAAGGAAACTGATGCAGTTTCTGATTTATCCCACCGATATACCTACGGTAAAAAATCATCATCACCTTTACAGTTCAAAACACTCCATATAATGTACCCCCCAAAAATGCAAACAACCTCAAGCTCTATAGCACTGGCAAATGATGTCACAGAAAGCGATGGGGGGGAGGAAACGCACAAACCACCATATTTAAAGTAATGGCACTAGACCTATCTAAATATGATAGATGTGTAATCATTATCATTCATTATCTTTTATTGATAAAACACTAGCATATCATGAAGTACTACACGCTAAATAAGAGGTGTAGGTCATAAACCTGAAACAGACAATCACAAAAACATAACACGATAGATTCAAATTGGTCAAAAAGCTTACAGTCTACAGTATAAGACTAAGGCAAATAACCTTTTACAGCAGTCTACACCAAGCAGATTTTCAAAAACTTTTTCTTGACATTCTGTGTATCACAGTATATTTTATTTTAACGTTACATTTTTTAATGCAATCTGTATATTCTGTTGAATAATATATATATATATTATATAATATACCCACTTATGATTTTTATTTTATACTGTGCAAAGCCAATCCAGTTTTAAACACTTCTCTGCTATGGTTACAACAATCAGACAACTAAAACAACATTACAAGACTTATGTATGACCAATATACAAAATAAACAAGATTTAACCTTGATAACATTTATAAATCACAACCTCTCCATCACAACAAACCAATATGCATGTGTGTGTATATATATATATATATATATATATATATATATATATATCTCAAGAAGTTTTAAATCAGGATGATACCATTTATTGACTAACTAAAAATGAATAAAAATAAGCAAGCTTTCGGCTTTGCAGCCTTCGTCGGGCTTATATCCTGTGTGTCATACCATACACTATACACATGTATGCATATGACAGCATATAACTATATATATTATACATAGGCACATTTTATGTTATCTTGAAATAGAAGCAAGGCATGAACCATTAGTGGAAGAATGTAAAAATATCTATGAACCCTGTAGAAAGGGCCACAAAAGTCATAAAAAAACATAAAGGTAAGATAAAATCCACAAAAAGAGAAAAAAACTGGAAAGGCGTAAAAACAATCTCTTCCTTTCTATAGGAATTTTCTGTTTTAAATTGAATCATACCTTATATTGAGACCTACACCCTTTGTCAGTCTTTTTCAATTTTTTACGAGCAAAAAAAAAATCACAAAAGCCCCACTGCAGGCATGTTGACACGGCAAAGCATAAAATAAGCAAAAAAAAGCAACTAAACCTGGGAATGAAAACATAGCTAGAAAACAGCCAAGGTTTTACTTTATTTTTATATTTTTGCCTGTGAGCTGTAAGGAGTGTAACAACAAAAGCTCAGGAGGCCTCTGTGCAAAATGTACCTTAAGGAGTTTAGATCAACAACATGTGTGTGTTTGGAAATGCGGGAGTGGAAGGTTTTTTAGGTGAAATAATTCCTCAGCATGGCTGGTTTGTTGAACACCTGCAGACATCAAACAAAAACTGCTGTTTCTTTACTAGGCTGGAAAAAAAGGCCTTTCATGTGAAATATGTTCCCTGGGAATGTCAGGACTACAGCTCAAGTTACATTCCTCTCTGCAGAAGCCTCCCCCCCCCCCCCTTCCCTTGACAAAAATGGCCAGGAAGAAGCATAGAGGCCACCACATCAACCAGGCGTGAGCTACCTGTGCCCTACAGCTGCTGAGGAGGAACTACAGATCCTAGCATGGCCAGAACGCAGGCTTGCTGGGACTTTTAGTTCTGCGACAGCCGAACAGTCAATCAACGTTACAGAAGCGTAGGAAATCACGAGGGGGACATGTTCATGGAAGCACTTTTACAAATGATCGTGAAAGATGTGTCACTTGTCCGATACCCCTTACCTCCCCCTTCCCCCCCCCCCCCCCCACTACCACAGCCACGGCCACCACCTCCCACCACACACACTTCCACCATCATGAAGTCTACTTCTTATGTCCTTGTGTCTTAGATGCCAAAAAGTCTAATATTTTTATTAATAAAATATTATTATAAAAAAATAACATGAAAATTAACTCCCCAGTGCTATTAGTGTCTAGTAACGGTAATTCATTTTTTAGTTTGCAATAAAATTTTTGAACCAGTTTGGAATATTTTTTTTTTGCAGATAACCCTTTAAGTATGTTATCTTAGAGGCTTGGTCTACGGCCTTGCAGAACTGGGATGAGTTCATCGGAGGGAGATTTGTTTCATGTATGCAGTTTGCATGTTCTTCCTGTGTTCATGTAGAAACCCTCCAGATGTTGACCCCCCCCCCACTGACAAAAAAAAAGGGAAATAATATCCTAGCAGGTGTTAACCATCTTTTCCGCAAACTATCCGAACCATGTGTGCGTGAATTTGAGTGCGTGCCAACGCCATTTGATTGCAAGCTCCTTTAGGAGATCAGGGCTAACGTTAGTGACTCCCCGAAGTCTATAGGAGCTGAAGAATGAGTTGGCATTGAATAAATGAATAGAATCAATATGGACAAATTGGTAAGAGCCATTTTGCTAGTGTGCGTTGACGTAGGATTCCGTACTGCGATATGTGTCCCGGGAAAAATTATTTCAGGAAACACAAATTCAGGAACAACAACAACAGCAAAAAAACAAAAACAAAACACACAACCAGAAGACAAGCAGCGTTAAAGCGCTACATAAAGATGACATCTGCTCCTGCCTGATTTTCACACGCGTACAGCTGAAGAGAAGTCATACTGCTGTTTACCGCGTCCAGTGCACCTGCCCCATAAGAATGGGTGAAGAATGACTACGCTCACCTATCAATTAACACGTGGGAAATGGCAGACCTGAACAACCAGGGTTTCGGCACACATGTCAATGCCTTACTGTATGACTGAGGCACGGGACCTGCGTGGGAAGACATAATAGGTATGCCTGTTTTGCTGACATCATTATTTCTACATGCAGTTAGACCTCTACAATTCAGCTTCTTCACGAGCCTGCAGAAGCAAATCCTTGATGGCTAAGTTCATCATGATATTGCTCAAGCTTAGTGAATTAGTCATGACTGCCAAAAGTAAAGAAGGCCTAATAGACAGTCATCTAACAATCAAGGCCATCCTAAAATACACTAACCCCCTCAAAAAAGGGTAAGCCAGAAACTGATTTTATGGCTAAGTTTATCATGATATCTCTCAAGCATTAGTGAATTAGTCATTACTGCCAAAAGTAAAGAAGGCAACAGACAGGCATCGAACAATCTAACAATCAAGGCCATCGTAAAATACAGTAGACCCCCCGAAAAAGGAAAGCCAAAAATTGAAAGACACAAAATATTAGAAATCCAGCACAAGTGACAACTCCATTAAGATTGAAAGCCAAGGTTATACTTGCAAAATATATATATATATATATATATATATATATATATATATATATATATATATATATATATATATATATATATATATTGTTTTTTTTTATTTTTTCATCCAAAATGTCAAAGTATTTACACAAACTTCACAATAGTATCACACAAGTAACATGTAAATGAAAATGAAAGCTGAGGTTTCACCTGCAGGTATTACTGTTATTGATTTTGTTTTCTTTAGTATTTATTTAGACTCACCTGGCTACTAATACATGTGCATATCTATCTATCTATCTATCTATCTATCTATCTACTATCTATACATCTATCTATACATCTATCTATACTGCAGTTTGTGAAATGTGTGTGTGTATAATATATATATATATATATATATATATATGTATATATATATATATATCACACTTGGTGTAGCTTAGTAGTGTGTCAAATCTAATCTACAATGTTTGTTTATTCCTTTATTAAGTTTTCGACTGGAGCCAGGCATTAAAGTTCAAGTAGTGAGTATTATTTCCCCTGTTCATCTGCAGTAAGGACTTGATGACATTCAATCCAATGATTTCAAATTATGACCAGCCTATATGACTATCTACAGGGCATGTGCGAGAGCCAGTCAGCTTAAAACATTGCAGCTGTTAAATTTGGGGGTGGGAAAGGGGGGGGGGGGGGGGTTGCTGGTACTTTCATGTATTACATCCAAAATCCATCCACAGGAAAAAAAAAAAAAAGTAGGGGGGTCAGAATATTTATTTTTGGAAACAAAGAAATGTTATAGCTGCGTAGCCCTTGCCAAAAGCCCAGAGTGTCGTATAGATAACAGCCAGCTATTTAGGTGTCTTTGGCACTGGAATTTCAACTGTGCATGACTTTGCCAAGCTCCACTGACATAAGTCCTGATCGTTGACGTCTTCTTCTACTGACGATCAAAAGCTGCCAACCAAAAAAGAATCCAACTGTACAATCCAAAACATATTTACAAGACAAAACAACTCTAGAGGTATCAACTGCTAGAACAGCAACGTAAACCACCAAGTTCACCACAATATAACTCCTGCGAATAGCATCTACTCTATTCACAAAAAAAACACCTTTATCATTAACATAAAAAGCACACCTGAAGATAACACAAAACTACAGGACAGGTCTTATTCATCACTTGCTTGAGATATATCCACCAAAAAAACTAACTTTCAAACTAAAATATTAAACCAAAAAAAAAATGTACATACTTGGGCCAGTAAAATGTCCACTTGCCAAAGAAGTTGGTCCATTTTTCCCGCTGCTGACAGGAGGAGAAAACATCTGCAACAAACAAAGTGGAATGAGTTGAAAAGAAAATGGACAGTCCCTAATAATAACAACAACAACAACATCAATAATACAGTGTAAAGCAGTCTTGTCAGTGCTCTAAACATAACAAAAATTATGCTGAAAACTTATAAAGTCTAAACTGTGTCCTCAAAAAAAAAAAACGTATCAACTGTAATTTCTTTCTAATATTAAATCAAGTTTATAAAATAATTAAATATAATTAAAAAAAAAAAAAAGAAAATGAAGAAAAGAAAAAGAATGAAAGAAATTAAAAAGAAGAATGTTTCTCCGACCTTAGCTATCAAAGCTGAAGCAATCTCCATCTCATTAATAACAGTGAGGCAATGTAAACATCAAATGCCACCTGCATTAACCACACGTAATCCAAAAGCAAAGGAAACTCAAGTCACAACTGTGCAAAGGGGGATTTTTTTTTTTTTACAATTTAGACTGTAATTGGTTTCTCTTAGCCTGCATGCCTAGTGCACAGATAGCTTCCCAGAATTAGAAAAAAATTCCAACAAATGAAAAAGTACAAGATAGAAAAAAAAAGGGGGGGGATGCTAAGTGCCTGAGGCTACATATCCTGTCCAAACATCCAAAAGCCATCTAGGAGGGAGGAAATTCTTTCACCAAAACAGACAAGCCTAAAGGTCTAAGAGGCTAACAGAGTCCACAGTGATCTAACGCATGCAATATTTTAGCTGTGCCTAATGAAGAACTAGCGATATATACAACAGAGATACACATACTGAGATGCATAGCAGAGAAAATTCTGCCTCTGCTAAGTAGGGCTTTACTCAAGCAAGTGGGACACTGTTGGAATCCAAACAGTATTTTTTTTTTTTTTACTCTCGCTTTCCCCCCCCCCCCTCCACCCCAAGTAAACAAAGACACAAAAAAGTACATGAAAACATTGCAAGGAGGCACCTGGGGAAAAGCATTTTACTTGGTAATTACACAAGATCAGCTCTGGTCCCCTACACCAAGCAAGTTTTCTTTCTATATCAGTGCCAAGGCATGGGAGTCTGCACAGAAAGCTGCAAGCGATGGGAACTCTTCCAGGACGAGTAAACCTTATAAACATCACCATCACAACAAATTCACCACAGTGCAAAAATGCAAAGATGAAAACACCAAGTAAAAAAATAATAATAATAATATAGATAAAATGAAGACACAAAATAAGAATCACTTGCAGAAATGAGTTTTAAAAAATAAAATAAAACAGAAAGCTTGCATATTTACCATGGGGTTCCAACTGCAACTACTCAGGTAAGTCAAGAGTTTGTAATTGTTTATTATTATATATATTGTTTTGATTTTTTTTTTTGTCCTGCAGATCGGCTAGAAATCTTTTGTGTTGTTTTGTTCTCTTTTGTTGTTGTTGTTGTTTTTTTTTTTTTTTTTTTTTTTGTGTGTGTTTACAAGCTGTTGTTTAATTTCCACCGTGGGTTCTTACCGCACTGAAATCCAGTAAATCACTCAGCTCTTTGTCCGTCCCTAAGGCAGCCATGCGCTGTTGGTGATTCATTTTAGGAAAAGTACAGTGACACCTAGGAACATGGGGAGCAGTCACTAGGCCTGCACATCACGAAGGGGTTAATAGAAAAAAGAATACAGAGCGGCGAAGAGGGGAGAGCGAGCCCGAAAGCCGAAAAATAGCACTATTCGGGGTGCCCAATCCCAAACCCGAATAGTGCTGTTTTGGGCTGATTTCGGCTCGGCAGTGCCTGCGCTCAGTCCCCTCCCCTCCCCGCCCGTCACTTGTGCACAGATCGGGTGGGCAAGGCTACTTACGGCTTGCAAGGGGCGAGCGCGCGACGACTCCTCCTCCTCGGCTCCCTCCTGCCGGCGTGATTGGTGCCAGGCTCCGGCACAAACAATAGGGGGGGAGCAAAGTGGGACAAGTCGTCCCCCCCCCACCCACCTTCTTCCAAAGTTCTTAGTCAGTAGGAAATGTCAAGACCAAGTTCAGGTTTGCAATGACCCCGGGAACAGGAGAAGCAACAGCAGCAGCCACAGCAGCAGCAGCAGAGTGAGAGTGTGTCTGGTCCCCCTGGCTCAGTGTGTGCAGTAAGCAGGCATCAGCTAGCTGTGAGGCTGGGAGAGGAGGAGGAGGAGGATGAGGAGGAGGTGGGAGTGGAGGAAAAGGAGGAGGGGGGGTTGTGTGTGTGTATGTGTATGTGTGTGTGTGTATATGTGTGTGTGTGAGTGGAGAGATGATCCCCCCTCCACAGCACAGCAGCAACTGCCTGTCTCCATGCTCAGGATGCGGGCCACTAAACCCGTTCATTGTGGAGGCAAGCTATCCCTGACCCCCACTGCCTCAATGCCGGACAATGGGCGACTTCTTTCACGGCTTCTCTTTTGAGCTGGGAGAGTGACAAAAGGGTCGGTCCCTCTAAACTGAGATCTCTGATGGGTTTTTGTTTCTTTTTTTGCGGTTGATGCTGGAGAGTTAACCCAACTAGACACAGTGTCGGACTGGGAGCTGGAAAAACTGAGGAAATCCACCTGGTGGCCAAGCAGCAGTAACCCTGTGTTATCACTCCCAATAGTAACCTGCAGCGAGTCCTCACTGTGAGCGGCAACACCTGATTACTGCTGCTTGGCCAGCAAGTGGATTTCCCACATCCCAGTCCAACACTGACTAGACTGGTGTCCTACGTCCCTGGCAGCGAGAGCTCCGTGCTCAGGTTCCCCCTGCGGCCGCCGTCGAAGTCCGAACCTCTGCGCTGGATTTTAAATCGATTGAAGGCAACAGGAGTAGTGGGAGCCAGGGCCGGGCCGAGGCATAGGCTGGAGAGGCTCCAGCCTCAGGGCGCAGTGTAGGAGGGGGCGCACAATTCATTCAGCTATCATTCTTAATTGTGTTTGAAGCAGAAAGAAATAAGAAAAGGGGATACATAGCAGTGACTGCAAGCCAGATAACTAGATATTAAGGTGTTGGGGAGGTTGTGGGCCCTGTGGCACCTCTTAGTCTAATAGCAATCAGTGTGTGACGGCTGGGGTGGCAGGGATGGAGGGGCGCACTTTGGTGTCTCAGCCTTGGGTGCTGGAGGACCTTGTCCCGCCTCTGGTGGGAGCTGCCAGAGGTAGTTACGAAGAGACCCTTTAAACTCTAGATAGCTACGAAGACCCTTTAAACTCTAAACGCACTAATGCCTCGAGTCCTTTCCGGGGGGTGGATTGGCCCACCAGCCCGGTAGAACTGTCCTCCTGATCCTCACGGTCCTATAATCCCTTTAGTTTGAGTGCTGCGCAGTTTGCTTTGTTGATATAGAAACGTGCACTTTTTACCGTGTTTACTTCTTCTGTGATATATGCTCATTCTCGCACGCTGCCATAATTCTCAGCTGTTTTCACCGGCGACTGCGCCTGGCCCAGCGTCCGCGGCACTACAAGGCCCAGCATGTCATGCCGGAGTTGTAGCTCAAGTCAGGCGACAGAGCCGCCTATCACAAATGCTTTCTAGGAAGTCCTGCTTTAACCCTTCTCCTGCTTGTCTTTGTGTGCTTTTTTTTTAAAGAGTTTCTTTTTCCTTTTTTTGTCTGTCTTAATTGACCCTTCACTCTGACACAGCTAGGAGATTCCTCTCACTATTGGTCACATGGTCTAACAGCCCTCGGGGACACACACAGAAAAGATTGTGTATAATATACACACACTCCCACTCACCCACCCATTCCCCCCCCCCCCCCCCTTCCCTTTCTAACTGGGAGGAAGTAAGCTCAGCAGAGGAAGAAACAGCCTCTTTAAAAGACACCTGCAGTAAATAAATCCTTGCTAGGAGACTGCTAGTTTAACCCATTCACTGCTGTGGTCCGCCTGCTGTTTCCTGCATCATCCTCTACGTTGATGGAACGCATGGCAAGAAGAGTGCCAAGGGAAGGAAAGTATCCTGTAAGGGGGTGGGGGGGATAAGTAGGCAAAATGTATCGCATACGTGAGAAAGAATGCCTATATGAAACACTCTCCCATTAAACTGTAACGAGTTAAGCTGTATCGAATTTTCCAGCTGTTTTCAGTCCGATCTGCCGAGTCTGTCCACCAACATACCCAATTGATAAGCTCCCTATTGATTGCTGGCAGTTTATTGATTCGGGGTAAATCAGGCACCGCTGTAAATTTTTGACTTGCAAGTGGGGACGGGACATCCATGCAGTGGTGCATCCAATCAGTGGATTGATGTTCGCAGAGCAATACACTGCATTGAACGGTAAAAACGTTAACGGCTTGATCGATCTTCAATCAGATTTCCACTGAGTGATCTGTTGTTTGTGTGTAGTTTTAAAGTGATCTAAAAGACAAATCAATCATTCAAGTGGTTAAAGAATAACCATCAAAACATTTAAAATGTGAAATACATACACATGGGCAGCATGGTGGCGTATTTGGATGGCTTTCTCGCTGCCTTGCAGTGCTGGTTCCCCACTGGGTCCCCGGTTCAAATCCTCGCCAGGGCACTATCTGCATGGATTTTGTATGTTCTGTCTGTGTGGGTTTCCTCCAGGCACTCAGGTTTCCTCCCACATCCCAAAAACATACAGATAAGTTAAAGCGGTATCGTCGACATAAAAATCAAATTTCAACAGCAACTGGTCTGAGTGTGTTAAGTGATAAAGATGCTAAGCCTGCATTCAAAACTTTCAAAACTTTTTCTGCTGTTATGATTTGGAGTTATGACATACTTAAGGGGCACTGGCCCTTTAGTAGTCGTGCCAAAGAATTGCATGCTGGGGGTTCTTTTTATCGATAATCTATTCCACCTCTTCCCTTTATTTTCCTGCCAGCTGCTTATCTGAAACCTAATCCCCTACTTTATATTTATTGTCCAGCGCTGCGTAATATGTTGGCGCTTTATAAATACAATAAACAATAATAATAATAATACTCACTTGTGTTTACAAGCAAGGCTGAGGCGACTCAGCGATTGGAGGAGACAAGAAAAAAAGTAAAGGGCAGAAATGACATCACGAGTTAGCCTTAACTGAGGGCAAAAGACATGGCTCCCACCAGGAACAGAATTCTCGTTATTTACTATATAACATTCACTGAAATCAAAACGTGGACAGTACAATACATGTGTTATGTAAGTAGATCAAGTATTTATCTACTTATATATGTGTTTTTTTCCCTGGCATAGTATGGCTGATCCTACTGCTTTAATTGACTTCCCCCTACGTTGGCCCTAGACTACAATGACTATGGTAGGAACTTGATTGTGAGCTCCTTCGAGGGACAGCTAGGGGAAAAGACAATATACTCTGTACAGGCTGCATAAGATGTTGGTGCTATATAAATACTTAATAATAATACAATGTACACTTTTACCCGAGTAAAATGTACTTTAAATGACTTGTTGTCTATGTTGCCGTCACAGTATGTAGTAAAAAGTCTGACAGATTTTGGACAAGTCCATCTACTCATGGGCAATTCTCAGTATTTATCTTATTCTTTATAGAAGCACTCTCTGTAAAGGATCTATACAAAGATGCAGGCCACCCTCCCTACTCCTTAACACACTAAACTGCCAGTTGGACTAAACAACTGTCGATCAGTAAGCACTTTTGAAAATAAAGAAAACTCTGAGAATCCCCCATGAGGAGATAGACTCCCCCAAAACAAAACCTATCAGATCTGCCGGAGTTTAACTGCCTACTGTAAGTGACAGCAACATAAGAAAAAAATAATTTATAGTGCATTTCACTCTGGGAGAAACCTACATTTTATATGTATGTATTTAAAATTTTACAATTTTTGGTGAAAATTGTCCTTTAAAAAATAAACTTGACTCTGATCTACATGTTCAAGCTCTTCCATTTGATCAAATTATATTCAAATTAGCAGTATTGTACATTTCAAGGTAAAAGTCCATCCTTTTTGACATCTGATTCGTATTAGATATGGTCAAGGAGACACTAAAAATCTTGGCTTGCATGAAAATGTAAAGCAAATTGTATGCAGACTGGATGTATGCGCAAATATGGTCCGTACCTGCGCAGTACCCCAGCGGGCGCTTGTGCCATGGCTTTTACCTCCATGCATGCGTGGCTCTGTGTTACTGCACAGGCATGGACTGGAGCATGGCCGTAAAAGAGAAACAGGGTCCCAGCGAAGAGTTGTGGGGTTGAAGAGAGCATGGGAAGTGCCTACACCATGCAGAGGCTTCCCCTATTGAGGTAAGTATCAAACTTTTGTTAGTTTTTGCTCACAGGTTTACCAATTTGCATATTCAGCAGTGGTGCATCGTGGGAGACATCATATGCTCACTACAACCTGAATTATTGCAAATACCTTCTGTTTTAAGAAGGCAAAGTTTTGTTTTGCATAACATTTCAGTAGGAGGGCGTTTTGGTCCTTTGTTGCCCCCTTACACACTCCTAGGAGCTTTCTGGGCAATCTGTAGCCCTCTCCCTAATAAATACTTGTAAATCTAGTCAGGTGTAGCTATTCGCCTTCTCCATTACACGCCAGGCTAACTGACTTCCAACTGTTATCAGCTTTAATTATTTTCATTATTTGAGGGGACACTGTAGGGGGTCGGGGTAAAATGAGTTGAACTTACTCGGGGCTTCTAACGGTCCCCCGCAGACATCTTGTGCCCGCGCAGCCACTCCCCAATGCTCCAGCCCCACCTCCGGGTCACTTCTAGAATTTCAGACTTTAAAGTCTGAAAACCAATGCGCCTGCGTTTCCATGTCCTCGAACCCGCTGATGTCACCAGGAAAGTACTGCGCAGGCACAGACCATACTGGGCTTGTGCCATACACTCCTGGTGACATCAGCGGGAGCGAGGACACGGCAACGCAGGCGCATTGGTTTTCAGACTTTAAAGTCTGAAATTCCAGAAGTGAACCGGGGGCGGGGCCGGAGTATCGGTGAGTGGCTGCGCGGGTACAGGATGTCTGCGGGGGACCATTAGAAGCCCCGGGTAAGTTCAACTCATTTTACCCCGAACCGCTACAGTGTCCCTTTAACCCTCCTGGCGGTTTGCAAAAAAATTGCCAGGGGGCAGCAAATCTTTTTTTTTTAATTTTTTTTTTTTTTTTCATGTAGCGAGACAAAGTCTCGCTACATGATAGCCGCTGCTCAGCGGCATCCCCCCAGCCCCTCCGATCGCCGCCGGCGGTCGGAGATCCGGAGATCCCGTTCAAAGAACGGGATCTCCCGGAGGGCTTCCCCGTCGCCATGGCGACGGGGCGGGATGACGTCACCGACGTCATCGACGTCGTGACGTCAAAGGGGATTCCGATCCACCCCATAGAGCTGCCTGGCACTGATTGGCCAGGCAGCGCACGGGGTCTGGGGGGGGGGGGGGTGGCTGCGGCGCGACGGATAGCGGCGGATCGGCGGGTAGCGGCGGCGATCGGGCACTGCACGCAGCTAGCAAAGTGCTAGCTGCGTGCAGCAATAAAAAAAATTATGCAAATCGGCCCAGCGGGGCCTGAGCGGTGCCTTCCGGCGGCTTACCCCGAGCTCAGCTCGGGCTTACCGCCAGGAAGGTTAAAGGACCACTATTGTGAAAATCATAACATTTAAAATGCCTTTAAACACATACAAATAAGAAGTACAATTCTTGCAGAGTAAAATGAGCCATAAATAACTTTTCTCCTAGGTTGCTGTCACTTACAGCAGGTAGTAGAAATCTGACAGGTTTTAGACTAGCCCATCTCCTTATGGGGGAGTCTCGTAGTTTTTGCTTTGTTTCAAAATCAGTTAGTGAATGCCAGTTGCTCCATACAAACAAAAAAGTGTCCAGTGAGCATGGAGGCTCGCCAGCATCTTTTTTATAAATCTTTTTCAAATCTTTATAAAGAATAAAGGCCATACTGAGAATCCCCTATGAAGAGATGGACTAGCCCAAAACCTGTCGGTAATGTCAGATTTCTACTACCTACTGTAAGTGACAGCAACACAGGAGAAAAGTAATTTATGCCTCATTTTACTCTAGAAGAAATGTACTTCTTATTTGTATGTGTTTACATGTACTTAAAATTTCACGATTTTCACGATAGTGGTCCTTTATGTATAAAAACAGGTATTCCTGGAGCATTCCAGTTCTTGGAAGTGCACCTGAAAGAAAACAATCAACTTTAAGGTAGCCATACACTATTCAATTTGCCATCAGATCGACCAATAGATATATCCCTCTCTGATAGAATCTGATCAGAGAGGGATCGTATGGCTGCCTTACTGCAAACAGATTGTGAATCGATTTCAGCATGGAACCAATCACAATCTGTGAAGCTGCCCCCCCCCCCTTCCGCATACATTACCTGATCTGGCCGGCGGGACTCCCCCAGTCTCTGCTGTCTTCTTCTCTGCGCTGGTCTCCGGGTCTGGCTGGCTTCACTGAACTTCCTGTCCGGGGGAAGTTTAAACAGTAGAGGGCGCTTTACTGTTTAAACTTCCTGCCGGGACAGGAAGTTCAGTGAAGCCAGCCGGACCTGGAGACCAGCGCGGAGAAGAAGACAGTGGAGACCGGGGGAGTTGCACCCGCCAGAGCAGGTAATGTATTGCAGCTAGCGTCGGTCGTCGGGCATTCGAACGCCGCTATCGATGCACTCCCGAACCCGCCGGCGAGCGAGCAAAATCTTCCGCACGGCCGGATCGACGGGAATGATTGATTTCGGATGGAAATCTTGAAAGAAAGGGGGAGAACCGAGAGCCCAATATGGTGTAGTATGTTAATGAGGTGATGTCTGATGCAAACACACACAACGGTTATACTCACAAGGATGGGTCGCCTCCAAGACAACCACTGGATAAGCAGGCGGGGAGAATTGTAACCTGACCCCGCTCAGGGTTAAGAAGTCGCTCTCTGTAGATAGAAGGAAATGGGGATACACCCCTCCACCAAGGGTGGACTAAACAGTTATGTGGTATAACAACAGAGGCGCCAAGTAGCGTAAAATTAGTTAAAATTGTTAAAAAGGGGGAAGTGGGTGGACTCACCTCCCTTCTGAAAAAATGGCCAGACAACGGGCAGGTTACTTCAAGTTTAAAGTAACATTTATTATGAGCTCCAAAAATGCAACGCGTTTCACGGGTAACAGTTCTGCTTCTTCAGGCAAACAATTTTTGGAGGGAGCTGGGGAAGGGAAACAAATGAGAAAAGGGGAATGCCAGAGGAACGCTAGATACAAGCCCGTTGTCTGGCCATTTTTTCAGAAGGGAAGTGAGTCCACCCACTTCCTCGGATGGAAATCGATCGTTCTGACAGCGTTTGCACAACTATTTCACAACAGATTCGATCACAGTGATTGAATCTGCTGTATATCGGTGGGAAAATCGTTAGGTGTATGGGCCCCTTTAGGCAGTAGGGCAATGTCATAAGATCTCCATGATAAAGTTGCAGAGAGACTCAAGTCTAGGGGATGATTCAAAATTATTCAAAAGCTTTATCAATTCTCAGGCGAGCAGTAAAATCTATATGACGGAATGGAAAGTGTTTGCTACTACTAATCCTTCCCAAATAAGGAAGTCCCTCCAAACTAGATGGAAGGGTTAAGGGCCAGAGTCCACTGACGCAGTTGTGTCCGCTTTTCAGTTACACATCAATGTTACAGATGCTGAAAAGCGGACAGAAGCGGATGCAACTGCGTTAGTGGGCTCAGGATCTCAAGTGCACTTAGTGGGCTGCAACTGGATACTGCAAGGATTCCCAGAGATCTATGGCAACTTTGACAGTAGCTCTATAGAATAGAAGCAACAAGGACTCATCAGAAGGGAACATGAGTCCAAGTGGCTTGTATGTGAGGGGGCGTTGCAAGAAGCCGGGACAGGGCTCAGCAGAAGGGGACAGAGCTCAGCAGAACAGGACATGACTCAGCAGAAACAGGGCTCAGCAGAAGGGAACATGGATCAGCAGAAGGGGACAGGATTCAGTAGAAACAGGCATGGCTCAGCAGAAGTGGACAGGGCTCAGCAGAAGGAAACATGGCTCAGCAGAAGGGGACACAACTCAGACAGAAGAAGTCATGACTCAGCAGAGGGAGACAGGGCTCAGCAGAAGTGGAAAGAGCTCAGCAGAAGGGGACAGGGCTCAGCAGAAGGGGACAGGGCCCAGCAGAAGGGGACATGGCTCAGCAGAAGGGGACATGGCTCAGCAGAAGGGGACAGGGTTCAGCAGAAGGGGTCACGACTCAGCAGAAGAGGACATGGCTCAGCAGAGGGAGACAGGGCTCAGCAGAAGGAAGTATGGCTCAGCAGAAGGGGACAGGGTTCAGCAGAAACAGGCATGGCTCAGCAGAAGGAAACATGGCTCAGCAGAACGGGGCACAACTCAGCAGAAGGGGACAGGGCTCAGTAGAGGAGGACAGGGCTCAGAAGAGGAGGACATGGCTCAGCAGAAACAGACATGGCTCAGCATAAGAAGACATGACTCAGCAGAACAAGACAGGGCTCAGTAGAAGAGGACAGGGCTTAGCAGAAGGGGACTGGACTGAGCAGATTGGGACACGACTCTGCAGAAGGGGGCAGGGCTCAGCAGAAGGGGACAGGGCTCAGCAGAAGAAGACATGGCTCGGCAGAAGGGGACATGGCTCATCAGAAAGGGACAGGGTTCAGCAGAAGGGGACAGCGCTCAGCAGAAGAGGACAGGGCTCAGCAGAAGGGGACAGGGCAGAAGGGGACAGGACTCAGCAGAAGAGGACAGGGCTCAGCAGAAGAGGACAGGGCTCAGCAGAAGAAGACATGGCTCGGTAGAAGGGGACATGGCTCATCAGAAAGGGACAGGGTTCAGCAGAAGGGGACAGGGCTCAGCAGAAGAGGACAGGGCTCAGCAGAAGGGGACAGGGCAGAAGGGGACAGGACTCAGCAGAAGGGGACAGGGCTCAGCAGAAGAGGACAGGGCTCAGCAGAAGAGGACAGGGCTCAGCAGAAGAAGACATGGCTCGGTAGAAGGGGACATGGCTCATCAGAAAGGGACAGGGTTCAGCAGAAGGGGACAGGGCTCAGCAGAAGAGGACAGGGCTCAGCAGAAGGGGACAGGGCAGAAGGGGACAGGACTCAGCAGAAGGGGACAGGGCTCAGCAGAAGGGGACAGGGCTCAGCAGAAGAAGACATGGCTCCGCAGAAGGGGACATGGCTCATCAGAAAGGGACAGGGCTCAGCAGAAGGGGACAGGGCTCAGCAGAAGAAGACATGGCTCGGTAGAAGGGGACATGGCTCATCAGAAAGGGACAGGGTTCAGCAGAAGGGGACAGGGCTCAGCAGAAGAGGACAGGGCTCAGCAGAAGAAGAAAGAACTCAGCAGTAGCATTGTGCAGGGAAGTATGTTAAACTTCTCACCTTGTCCCTGCTATAATTTACAGTCTGCTGGTATCTTTAAAATCTCATATCAGAAATATTTTCCATAGAAAATTATTTAAATCGCTAATGCCTAAAACAGTCAAGTAAAAACAAAAAGTTGCAGATTTTACGAAACAAACAAGAAATATACCTGCTGCACTAATTAATTTCCTCCTCAGAGACCTACAGCTGCCTGGTCACTCCCAGGAAAGTCATGGGGGGGGGGGGGGGGGTGATTACTCTTGCAGTTTAAGCCATACCTCTCTGCTGACTCCTAGCCTACGATGAGTCATTGGGGGAAGGGGGGGGGGGGAGGTATTGAACAGACAGCTGGACTTACAAAAAAAATAATGCATAGTTAATTTTACACAATGTTCTGTTAAGTGCAAAGTCAAAGGTGTGCTTTTCTGCCTGAACTTAGGTGGTAAACAAACATCTCCTGTTTTCTGAGGTCTGTAAAGAATAAACCCGAAGACTCCTACTGCTGTCTGTGGAGAAGGTTCCTCTGCAGTGTGCAGTCTACTAATTACAGCTTGATTCAAACTCTGTACAGAATCACAGCAGCTTTTATTTGCTTTCGTTCCTGTTTACACAACATACTGTAACCTCAAGGTGTGGACACCCCCTCTAAAAACTCAGCCTCAATCAGTCTTTCAGTTTTAACGAAAAAATTAATTGTGGTAAGACACCTGGAGAAGTCCAAAGATACTGCCAGAAAAACCGAAAAACCCAGAGCCCCATACAGTGTAGTAGTTGGTTACACCAGGTAAAGCAAGGGCTTTCCTTCCATTGGGCGCCAGGAGGCGTGGTGAACCGGGTGACTGACAGGGAGGCGGTGTCACAAAGACCTCCTGCAGAGGCCATGAGCAGGAGGGGGAAGCAGTGCAAGAAGGAGGGGTAGCAAAGACAGAGGCGGGGAGGGGAGGCTAGACCCTCCCTCCCTCATCTGGATATACCTCCTTCCATGCTCCTCCCCTCCAGATATGTCCCCACTGCCCCTACTTGTTGCGCTGATTCCCCCTCCTGGGGCCAACTATGCTACTTATACTGGGGGTAACTATACTATCTATATTGGGGCAACTATACTACCTATACTGGGGGGCAACTATACTACCTATATTGGGGCAACTATATTATCTATACTGGGGGAAACTATACTGGGGCGACAATACTACTTATACTGGGGCAACTTTGCTACTTATAATGGGGGATCGATACTAGCTATACTGGGGCAACTAGGCTATCTATACTGGGGCAACTATACTACCTATACTGGGGGCAACTATACTACCTATACTGGGGAAACTATACTAGCTACCTATATTAGGGACAACTTTATTACATATACTAGGGCAGCTATCAATTCACGGCGGGGGGCTCCGTGAATAGCCTGCGGGCCGCCGATCGCGGCTCGCAGGCTAAATGTAAACACAAGCGGAAATAATCTGCTTTGTTTACATTGTACGGCGCTGCTGCGCAGCAGTGCTGTAAGGCAGATCGGCGATCCCCGGCCAATCAGCGGCCGGGGATCGCCGCCATGTGACAGGGGACGTCCTGTCACAGGCTGCACAGGACGGATAGCGTCCTGTGCAGCCCCAATCACCATAGGAGCTTTGGGAGAAATTTTATGTGGACTTTTATGTCTGGACTCTTTTGTTCTTAAAGGGACATTAGCGAACATGTTATGCATTTTCTCCACAATCTATGATGTTTAGGCAATTTTAGCAACCTGTAGAGCGCTCCTATTATATCATTTAACATATTATAGAATGATGCAATGTTAGAAAAAACACTATATACCTGAAAATACAAGTATGAGAATATTTTCTTTGCTGCTAATCTTCTAGTAATTATTCATAGTACACAACCAATTCACTATATCATATTTTTTTTTTCGCTTCAGTGTCTCTTTAAGCCACCAGCAAGCAAGGAAACACTTAAAATAATTTTGAAAGTACTTTTTCAACTATTTTTTGGTACTTTTAAAATGGCAAAGTGCTGAAAAGTTATTTTAAACAAAAGATGAAAAATTATCTCCTAAGGCTTCTTGCACACCAAGACGTTGTGTTAGGTGCCACGTTCAGGTCGCATAACGTGCACCTAACACAACGTATGGTGCTGCAAAAGCCGACGGTAGAGTGAGCCGCGTTCGGCGGCTCGATTCCTATAATGTCTCCCAGAGTGGCGCTGATTGGCCAGCGGGACCACGTGATGCGGAGCGAGACACTCCGCATCACGTGGTCCCGCCGGCCAATCAGCTGCCGCCAGTGCAGTGAATATTAAGTAGCCATGTGCGCGGCTACTGTAGCTGGCTCTCCCCGCCTCCTCTCCGCCCCCCACTGCGCATGTGCAAACAGTCTAACGCGGCTATAGCCGCTCCAACGCCGTAGCATGCTGCACTTTGCACCGAACGTGCAGCATTACATGTAACGCAACGTGGGCTGTGTGAACAGCCCACTTGTGTTACATTGCTGTGCGTTGGGGGAGCGTTACAGGCGCACTGACGTGCGCCTGTAACGTCTTGGTGTGTAAGCAGCCTTAGAGAAAACTTTGGAGAAAAGGGCCCATATGCAATTCACTTTTCTCTCTTGCGTTTTCTCCTGGGTGATATTTTTACAACCTGTCATAAAATGCCTTTAAGTCACCAGCAGGCAAGACAATGGTCAACATAAATTTGATAGCACTTTTGCCCCAACTTTTGAGTACTTTTTCAATTGTAAAATGCTGAAAAATTATTTTACAGAGAAGATTAAAATTATCTCCTAGGATTAAAAATTAATTGCATACGGGCCAAAAAGTGAATTGGACTGGGTCCCACGTGTGCTACATAACACCCACGTGGCACATATGCAATTCACTTTTTCACCTGAGTTTTCTCCTAGGAGATAATGTTTCATCTTCACATTAAAATACATTTTCAGCACTTTTCAACTACAAAAATAAAGAAAAAGTAAACGAAAAAAAGACTATCAAAATTATTTTGAGCATTTTCTTGCTTTCCGATGGCTTAAAATGCATTTTATTGACAAATTTAAAAATATCACCCAGGAGAAAACTCTGGAGAAAAAATGTATTGCATATGGGCCTGTTGCGGAAAAGTTTTCTCACTACTGCCCTTCCTCATTCAATTTGAGTAGCTTGCTATTTGGAATTACTCGGAAGCCCATCCCTGCCTGTCGGTTCTGTCAGATTTTTTTTTGCAGTGTCGGTCCTTCAGTTTAAACCTGTGAAGGGCTGCAGTACACATGGGAATGCTTTGGACCAAAAAAGTATGTGATAAGGTCTTATGCTGTTTTCAGGCTGTTCCTTTTTTATATTTCAGGTTGAAGATCCTCCTCACCTTCCAGAAGGTGCTATTGTGGTAACTGAGAAGTGGTGGTTACCTGTGATTGGGTGATCCAATTTTCCCTCCAGAACTGCTCTTCCAATCACAACTAGTTTAAGTTACCTCATATTACTCTTACATCTACACGGTGTCACAGAGTTCAGAACTTTGGTGCAGCTTGCACCCTCCCTGACCATTTTTATTACTTATTACATTTTTGCCCATGTACTTTTTTCATAGTGCTTTGTCAAGGGCTCATACTTATTGGGGGTTAAGGTCTCACGCTAAAGTGGGAGGGCAGTGCTATTTTATGGTAAGTTTCCCACTGAAGTGAGGACCGTGATGGTGAATTTTGTGGTGGTAATTTATGGGGATTGTTTTAGTTATGTCACCAAGCATTTGGTGTAAAGTTTATAGTTGAATAACATTGGTCTATTATATTATTAATTTCAGGTCTGGTCTAGATTTACATGACAGGAGACTATAGGCAGAAGTTTTCTGGCAACCTAAACTTTGCCCTTCACAAACCCATAAACCACCGCCGAACCACACCACAAGCATGCTGGCTGGCCCAACTGTTACCTGTCCCCCCTGCCTGGTGTAGGTAGCCATGTTTGCCCATTAGCAGAGCAGGGACAAGATCCTCCAGCACCCAAGGCTGAGACACCAAAGTGCGCCCCTCCATCCCTCCCCCCTCAGCTGTCACACACTGATTGCTATTAGACTAAGAGGCGCCACAGGGCCCACAACCTCCCCAACACCTTAATATCTAGTTATCTGGCTTGCAGTCACTGCTATGTATCCCCTTTTCTTATTTCTTTCTGCTTCATACACAATTAGGAATGACAGCTGAATGAATTGTGTGCCCCCTCCTACACTGCGCCCTGAGGCTGGAGCATCTCCAGCCTATGCCTTGGCCCGGCCCTGCCCATTAGTATTAGGTAGCCAGAGGTAGCCTTAGTTTTAAAGAGGAACTCCAGTGAAAATGAGGTAATAGAAAAAAGTGCTTCATTTTTACAATAATTATGTATGAGTTAGCCTGTCTTTTAAATCCCTGATTTACATTCTGATATTTATCACACGGTGACATTTTTTACTGCTGGCAGGTGATGTAGCTGCTGCTTGCTTTTTTGGCAGTTGGAAACAGCTGTATACGGCTATTTCCCACAATGCAACAAGGTTCACAGACAGGAAACTGCCAGGACCATGGTCCTCAGAGTTTCTTGTGGGAGGGGTTTCACCACAATATCAGTCATACAGCGCCCCCTGATGGTCTGTTTCTGAAAAGGAATAGATTTCTCATGTAAAAGGGGGTATCAGCTGCTAATTGGGATGAAGTTCAATTCTTGGTCACATTTTCTATTCTCTTTAAGTAGCTATAGGCACCCCTAAGTATTCGGTAGCTAGAGGTGCCTCCGGTGAAGGGAGATCTTGTCAGTGGAATCCCAAAAGTCGGATGAGTAACCTCTCATTTTCACTTACAACTCTACAAAGAGAAGGGCAGAGGCACTAGGGGAGCGGAGGGGAGTGAGCTGCCTTTCCATCATAAGGCACCTGTATGGAAAATCTGGCCATGATTCTGGTTCATGTTTTGTAAACCCCCCAATAAACAAAGGGTTGCAGTCTATAAATGGCAAAGAAATATGTGGGTGTCTTTAATTATAGTATAAGTTAAAGTGGTCTGAAAGTCAGCATTTCTACTTTGCGCTAAAAAATTCCTTACATTACAGCTTATTACAGCTGTCACTTACAGCAGGTAGTAGAAATCGGACAGATCTGACAGGGTTTGGAATAGTCCATCTCCTCACGGGGTATTATCAGGGTTTTCTCGCATGTGTGCACTTCATAATGCAAATAACAGCACTTAAAGTGGTCTGAAACTCTGACATAACATTCAATAAAAATGTGTTTTCCTACTTTGTATTACTCATACAGCTATCATATTTGCTTTTATGCACAAGTAATATGGCCGTCTACAAATTACAAATTTACAAACTGTAGTTTATCTTGCCCTGAAAGCTGCCATTGCATTTTATTCCAGCTGCTTTTTATTATATATTAAAATCTTCTAGTCAGCTGTTCTGAACTGTGTGTATGCTTGAAGCACAGAGAGCTTCTCAGAGAGCTTGTTTTCAGTTGTTTACACACAAATGTAACAACATTGGAAAGTAAGCAAAGATACTGTTATCTCCAGTCTGGATGCGGATTTCAAGCTGAATAGCCTTTCCATGGCAGGACAAGGTGCTGTTTTACTGTTTCAATTATGTTCTGCTACAATTTTTTCTGGGATAGTAGTTTTAAAGGGAACCAGAGACGAAGCACCCTCATATATTTTACCATATACATCAGTGGGAACATTAGAGAAAACACCTACCATGCTTTCTGTTTCATTCTGCACTGCACAGCTTGTCTCTTATCAGACTGATAAAATCCCAGACTGAGCATTCAGTCTGGCCTTGCTATAATGACTCAGCTATAATGATTCCTGGGCAGAGCCAGCACAGGGCAGGCGTGGACTTGAAAAGACATGAGAGAACACAGACTGAGCTATAAATATTCCTGAGCAATGCCAGACTGAATGCTCAGTCGGGGATTTTATCAGGGCTGATAAGAAGCAAGCTGTACAGTGCAGAATGAAACAGAAAGCAAGGTAGGTGTTTTCTCTAATGTTCCCACTGATATATATGGTAAAATACATGAGGGTGCTTCGTCTCTGGTTCCCTTTAAAGGTTGTGTAAACAACTGAAAACGAGCTCTCTGAGAAGTTCTTTGTGCTTCAAGCATACACACAGTTCAGAACAGCTGACTAGAAGATTTTAATATATAATAAAAAGCAGCTGGAATAAAATGCAATGGCAGCTTTCAGGGCAAGATAAACTACTCTTTGTAAACTTGTAATTTGTAGACGGCCATATTACTTGTGCACAAAAGCAAATATGATAACTGTATGAGTAATACAAAGTAGGAAAACACATTTTTATTGAATGTTATGTCAGAGTTTCAGACCACTTTAAGTGCTGTTACTGTATTTACATTATGAAGTGCACACATGCTAGAAAACCTTGATAATACGGGGTGAGGAGATGGACTATTCCAAACCCTGTCAGATCTGTCAGATTCTACTACCTGCTGTAAGTGACAGCAACAAAGCAAAAGGAAGCACATAATAGTGGATTTTACTCTGCGCAACACATACATCATTTATCTATGTTTTTAAATTTTTTTGTCATAGTGGCCCTATAACTGATGGCTAACACGGTACAATATTCTATTGTTGTTGCTACGCTAAGAGATCGCATACACCATCTTTCTGGAACACCTCCTGCCATTTCTAGCCATGTGATACTGGTGACAAGATTGGTGGGCCCTAGTCTTCAATTAACCTAGTATAGCATCTCCTTAGATATAAATAACTATTACTCCCATGTGTGTTGGCCATAGCAACCAGTCATCATTCTTATATAATCTGTAGATCAGTTCTGTGAGCGCTTATTCAAACACATAGCCTTTTCAGCACTGCTGCTGTCCTCAGAGCTAAGGTTTTGGTGGCCTCAAGCAGCCCATAATATGAGGCTCCCTCACCGAAGGGAGCAGCGCGTGAAGCATGGGCGTTGCCACGCCACCGATGAAAGTGGGTGTGGACATGACATGATGTGGGTGGAGCCAAATACTAGCGAAATACAGGTAGTCCCTGATTAACAAATGAGATAGGAACTGTAGGTCTGTTCTTAAAGGAAACATCAGACTTTTTTTTTTTTTTAAAAGCAGATCTATTTACCTGTGGCTTCCTCCAGCCCCTTGTAGCTTACTCAGACGGTCTCCCCGGGTCCCCTCCTTGCTGATGCCGACCTAGCAAGGTTGGCGACTTCTGTACCTGCTCAAACGCATGGCTACGCTTACGTAGCTGGGAGCGTTCTGCGCAGGGTGATCCTGACTGGGTAGAGCCCCAAATAACCGCTCTGTTAATTCACTGGCTTGAAGCGTCTGGTGGAATCATCTCTTCACCTGCTTTTACCAGCGAGATAACCCGTCACCGTCAGAGTAATGCGGGACAGAACAGGCAGCTCACCTCTGTTAGCAGACTGTGGAATGACGGATTGGATGACAGCTCATTAAGCCCCTGCTTATGGGCTCCCGGTGGAAGATGTATGGATGAATGCTTAGTACACAGCGCTGTCCATCTTTCCATCAGCTCTCCCTTAATGTCACCTTTGGAATGGGGATAGCCGAGCACCTTATCTCACGGTGGCTTCTTTCTGCAGCACGAGTCTCAAGAAGCATAAAAAATGGAAACCAGATTATTCAGACATTGATCTTTTTAAAGGGCAACTCCACTTTTGCTGACGGAAAAAAAAAATCCTATTCAAATCATACTTTTTTTTTTTTTTATTTCCTTCTCTTAATAAAGCAGCAAGGACAGCCATACTATCCCAGGGAAAAAAATATAACACATATATAAGTAGATAAATGCTTGTTTTACTTGCATAACATTTGTACTGTACTGTCCAAGTTTTTATTTCTGTGAATTTTATATTGTAAATAAAGAGAAAACTGTTCCAGGCATTTTCCATCTATACTGTCTCTGACTGAAGCCAATCCCGATGTCATTTCCTCCCTTACCCTTTTTTTCACTGTCATGTCTAACTTGCTTTGTAAACACATGTGAGCACAGTATAGATTGTATTTCAGCAGCTTCTGCAGAGCGGTGAGGTGTATTTCCCTTTTTTTTAGCCTCCTGTTACGCTGAACTGCCCTCAGCCAATCAGTGAGAAGCAGGAATATGGGAGGGGAGATAACAAGCTTCCCTCTCCTCAGTAATGTACCAGAATAGAGCCAGGCTGACTGAGATAAGACTCCTTACAGCAGAAACATTTATGATTCTATTGGAATGCTTGCAATGCAGACTTCATGTTGACTACATAATAAACACAGAGCAGTGGGTAAATTGAATTTGATTTTGTGACTGACAATCCCACTTTAAAATCTGATTACCTGTTCTGTAACACCAACATTGTAAAAGTGAGATATAATTCACTGACAATCACTACTGTGGCTATGGCGTCAATTCACCAAGCATTACCACATTCGTTGATGCTGAAACAGCTGATTTTACAGTGCACTTAGGAAAATGTCAATTGGCCAAGGCTGTTACCGCATGACAAGCTGAAATTACCGAGCAGTGAGGTAAATTACCGACGTGTGCGGTAAATACCTTAACAAATGTCAGTAAATGTCAATTCATTAAGGTTACAACATGCGGTAAAACACAATTCTATTACCGACAGTTCTCCTCTGGGACCACTATTGCAAAAAAAAAATATATATATAATAATAAAATAGGCAGTTAAAATCTGACAGAACCAACATGTTTTGGACTAGTCCATCTCCTCCTGGTGGATTCTCGGGGTTTTCTTTGTTTTCAACAGCATTTCCTGAACAGCAGTTTTACTGCTAAAGTAGTAAGATACCAGCCAGCCTCACTTGCACACTATTTTGTCAGTTAGAATTTATAACTGCTGTTCATGATATGCTGTTGAAATAATAAATAATAAATAAATAAATAATAAAAGACAACCCTGAGAATCCCTCATGGAGAGATGGACTGGCCCAAAGTCGGTTCTGTCAGATTTTAACTGCCTACTTTTTTTTTTCGCAATCATGGTCCTTTAAGTTCCTGTTTGAAAATGCAGAGGAACTAGTGGTGAAATAACCTAAGCAGGGCATGTGTAAAAACTCTTGGAGTTCATCTAAGCTGTGGCAAATAAATAAAATGCTAAGAAAGACTAATGGAGACCGATAGAGAGATTCAGAGCAAGCAGAGGCAGTATAACAAAGCATGTACATCTAAAGGGCTGTCAGGATGCCTCTTCGTATTGTAATGCTGTCTCTGCACGAAGAACAGATGTAACAACAGGCAACTCACATTCTTCTGCTGTTACCGACAATGAGCTTCGGTAAATTACCGAACTTCTACTGCACCTGTGAAAATATTGGTAAATTAGCACACAAAAGTCTAAAACACTAAAACACTATTTCCCAGACTTGTTTTTTCTTATCGAACAGCCTTTGGTGAATTGACACCTATGGCTCCTGGAAAGCCTGAAGCAGGAGTGTAACTAGAAATCACTGGGCCCCCCTGCGAAAATGTGGACACACACGCGTAGAATGAACAGGGTAACATAAAACCTGGGCCCTCTTTTTTTTCTGGATCCTATAGCAGCTGCTATGGCTATTGGCATCTCTTTAGAGACAGGCCGATATGGTGAGCTCCTAAGGAAAAAACAATAAGTAGGTCAGGCTCAGTCCCAGCTCCGTAAAAGAAGAATATGGCATCCCTGGATTGTCTTTAGATGTGTAATCCCATGGCCCATACACATGTAAGCCCCTTGCAGTGCATCTAAAGACGTCAACAAATCAGGACTCCCAGCTTTTGTTTAGGCTGCATTCACGTTGTGGCTGTGCTTGCCAGTGCTGTCTGCTTTATCTCTGACCCCATTAATTACACTAAATGGGGCAGCTTACAGAATGAGTGCAGCGATGTGATGTCACATTACCCAGCAGCACACTGTAATAGTACTAGAAACAGCAGACCCTGGTGATTTCCATGTGAAGGTCCACACCCACGGAAGGATTTTTTGGACACATTTTTTTTTGCCAAACTATATTTTTCGTGTTATGCCGTAACATCGTTTAAAGTGAATCTGAAGTGAAAATAAACTTATGAGACAATGAATTGCATGTGTAGTACAGCTAAGAAATAGAACATTAGTGGCAAAGATATGAGTCTCATATTGTTTCCAGTACAGGAAGAGTTAAGAAACTTCAGTTGTGATCTATGCAAAAGAGCTTCTCTGAGCACTCCGACCCAACTTGGGTCAAATACAGTCCTGTTGTTGGAAGCACTTATAGGTCAAAGAAACAGTGAAAGACAACTTCAGATAAGGTTTTACTGCAGGGGGGTTCAAAGGATCACTAGCCTGCACTGTGAAATCATTTACAGTGCTGAGTAGTGTGTAAACTGCAAATATTAGAGAATGATGCAATGTTAGAAAAAAGAAAAAAAAAGCTATATAACTGAAAAAAAATGAGACTCTTTTCTTTGCTACTAATGTTCTATTAATTATCCGTACTAAACATACAATTCATTATATCATACGTTTTTTTTTTCGCCTCAGTGTCACTTTAACAAAAATTTGTTAAACGATATTTCACGACGCAGGCCACCCCCGGTGATCGTTTGTTTTTAAATGACTGCCATGCTGGATCATATTGTAGTGGATCGGTCTGATCCCTATTGCATTTTGCAATCATTTGCAGAGACTGAGTAAAAGATCGTTTACATGATCGTTTGTTTCTGCGGTCGCCAACGATGCTTGCAAATTCAGCCAGAAGGATTGGAGAACAATCGTTCGCGGGCACAGATCCCTGATCCATCTGGTTGTGGGTACATAGCTCAAGTCTCATGGGAACGTTATAAACCAATGACATGAAATGACAAAGGCGGAGAAATAAGGATTCCAGGAAGGTCTAAACCAGGAGTCCCCAACTACCGGGCCGCGGCCCGGTAGAAAACTGCCAACGGACCGGCAGTGGGCTGCGGCCTGGTGGTTGGGGACCCCTGGTTTAGACCTTCCTGGAATCCTTATTTCTCCGCCTTTGTCATTAAACCAGGGGTCCCCAACCACAGGCAGAGAAAGAAAAAAAGGAGCACAGCATAGTTATTTGTGTGCTAGGCACTGTATATACACATGTCTTTCTCATCATGTCACATGTCACTTCGGGCAGGGGCGTAGCAATAGGGGTTGCAGAGGTTGCGACCGCATTGGGGCCCTTGGGCCAGAGGGGCCCCGAAGGGCCCTCCCTCAACTGCAGTATTAGCTCTCTATTTGTCCGGGGCTCATAATAATCACTTCTATTGATACTTTGAATATTGGTAATCATTAACAAAAAGTTCCCCATCCCCCTCTTGCACCTCTGACAGTGTAGTTGCCATTGGCAGATTTTGGTGCGCCATATCAATTGTTATGTAGAGTGCCTGGTGGCCTTGTGTAAAACTTGCATCGGGGCCCACAGCTCCTTGGCTACGCCACTGACTTCGGGTATCCTTTAAAGTGAACCAGAGTTGTGAAAAAAATAAAGATTTGATACTCACCCGCAGCTCCCTCCTGCAGCATAAACCCTTCTCGTCTGAGTCCCACACTGCCTTTCTGTCCGTGGTCTGACGTTCAGACACAATCAGACCCGGTAATAAGCTCAGTCGGGTCCAGCCTGGGTCTTCTGTGCATGTGCGGACCTCCCGCCCATGCACAGACCTCCCGCATGTGCAGATCTCCCGCGCATGAGAAAACCTGGCTCCCGTGCATGCGCAGTAGACCCAGACCGATGCAACTGAGACTATTACTGGGGCTGAACGGCAGACCGCAGGAGGAGGATGTGTGACTCAGAAGGGATAATGCTGCAGGAGGGAGCTGCGGTGAGTATCAAATCTTTACTTTAATGTGTTACTAAGGCAACATGCGACATGATGAGATAAACATGTGTATCTACAATGCGAAACATATTTATAACCAGGCTGTTTTTCTTTATTTATTTTGCTGCCTGAAAGAGTTTATTTTCAGGAATTTAATAAACATCACTGATAAGCAAATTACAGCCACAAAGGTTTTCCTGGCAGAAAACAACTTCTGAGGGCAGGAGAGAGATAGAAAAAGGTCATGTATTTTAACTCTGGGACACTGAATAGACTGCCATTGAGCATAGACAATGAAACATTCAATCTATTTTGTAAATACTTAAAGAGAACCTGTGGTGGGTTTTAAAGAGGCACTTAAGCCAAGCTTTTTTTTAAAAAAAAACTGACAGTTTGCTAAATAGATGAGACAGATAAAAGACTTACTGTATTTTTTTTCTTCTGGAGTCCTCCGTGACCCACTAATCCTCCCTGACAGCCAGCCCTGTCGGCACCTGACGCCTATTAGGACACAGAGGCTGGTTGTGCATACTATCACCAGCCTCTGTTACTATACCGTCCCCCCCGTGCTCTGCTATCCCCCCCCAAAAAAAACCTGCCGTGCTAGCAACATGCAGCATGTCGCTAGCAGGCTGTTTACATCCAGGATGTCACACTCTGCTGCTCCCCTGTCTCCTCTGTAGCGCTGCTCCCCACCTGCGTCCCTTCCCTCCAATCAGCTTACAGAGGCGGGAAGGGAAGCAGGTGGGGAGCGGCGCTATAGAGGAGAGAGTGACATCCTGGATGTAAAAAGCCTGCTAGCGACAGGTTGCATGTCGCTAGCACAGTGTTTTTTTTTTTGGGGGGGGGGGGGCAGCAGAGCGCAGAGGGGGGGGGGGGGCGCTCGGTATAGTAACAGAGGCTGGTGATAGTATGCACTCCCAGCCTCTGTGCCCTAACAGCATTCCTAAAAACCACCTTGGCTTCTATTTAAAGTTCACCTCCAGACTAAAAATCTACTCAGCAGCAATGAAAAGGCTTGGGGCTTGATTCACAAAGCGGTGCTAACCTACTTAGCACGTCTAAAGTCTTTAGGCGCGCTAACCAGGGTGCTAAGTAGGTTAGCACCGGTTTACTCACTCAGATTGCGCGCTAAGTACCGCGCACTAAGTCCCATAGGCTTGAATGGGCACTTCGCGCGGAGCGCCCTGCGCTCTGTGCAGTGCGCGCGTAAAATTTTACACGCATACAGTTTTGCGCGCGTAAAGTTTTACGCGTGAAAAGCTCGTTTAGACGTGCTAAGGGGGTTTTCACAGGTGTGCTAACAGTTGTGAATCAAGCCCAAGGTGTTTATTTAACAGTTTCACAGCATCAGAACTTTGTTTTTCTTATCCAAAACTCATTTTTAGCTGCACAGAAGAAAACTGCCCGGGCATTTTTCCCCTGAGGCTGTGCAAAGCATAATGGGATTTCTGATGTTGTTCTCGTTCTGCTGTTCTGGTGCAATTTTTTTTTTTTAATTTGAGATTTGAAGCCTAGCGCACAGCTGGGAGGGGTGATCAGGACACAGGACAGTTGGAACTGTGTCTCATGCTCCCTGTCACCTCCTTTCAACCAAAAAGATGGATGGGGGCCATGAACAAGATGGCTGCCCCCATGAAATCACAAACATTTGCCTGTTCTTTTAAAACCGGGTTGGTAAGAGATTATATTACCTATCTATTTTAATTAATATAGCTAATGTAACTTAATGACAGTATGTTTGTTTAGGATGAAGTTCCCCTTTAAATATAAACTAAAACTATGCGATATCTAAAAAAAGGTCATTTTTAGGAGTAAGACGATAAATACAATTGTTTATCTTCAGAGCGCTCGTGCATGTGCACTACAGAGGCACCCGTTTTCAGGAGCACTCGGGCTCCCGAAGACTTCTGAAACTTCCCGCAGTGACAGAGAAGTCAAAGACTGCAAACGGGAGAGTCAGCGCTGGAACGAGAAGACCAGAAGAGGAGCGAGAAGGCTCTATTGGACCCAGAGCCTTCCGCCCGGCGGATCGTTCAGAAACAGCCTTATCAGTCCGCCGACAGTGCGTACACACGCGCTACTGTCGCCTGAAAGTCCACGCAGAGGGAGGGTCTGACGGACCCGTCGTTGGTGGCCGTAGTGCGTGTGTACGCACCTTTAATCTGGTGTTTGGTTTCTTTTGTTTTTTTGAAACACTTCAAATTCACTTTAAGCACAGCTCTGTCCAGTTGTTCAGTATGCACTGAAATATCCTTACTGGGATGCTGAACTTTGAGAATTCTTTTAAAACTTGCTGCATGCTGCTCACTGCAAAGTTTCATAGTAGTTCTGTCAGCACCGAGGTCCAGCTTCCTCTGAAGCATTAGTTCTGATGGTCAAGTTTCCAGATACTGCCTCACTAGCTCCCTCTAGCGCAACCAGAATCCAGAATAGGATTTTTGTATCCAGTGCTCGTTCACACGGAAGCTCTTTATTATTATAGGACAATTCAGCCGCCTTGTGATTTGTAGTTCTGCAACCTCAACCCCCCCCCCCCCTTCCCCCATGTGTTGTTAACTTGTATTAATACTCAACCCCAGGCAAACAGTTTGTCTTAAGGTGCTCATTAACTGTACAATTTTTTCACCAAATGCAATCTTTCAATGCGATTGTAATGATCGAATTGTATAGAAAATTTGCCGTTTATGAAGGCAATCGATAAGAAACAATTCTTTTGTCGATTGCTAAATGGGATTAAATCGATCCAAAAGTTGGATTTTATGATCGAATTTGAAGAAAGAATTGTTCAGTAAATGTAAAGAATCGATAATTACCTTCTGATTATTTTCGAAAAAATCACATCCAAGATCAGTACCGTTAACCACTTGAGGACTACAGTACTAAACCCCCGTAAAGACCAGGCCATTTTTTGTTAATTGGGCCACTGCAGCTTTAAGGCCAAGCTGCAGCTTTAAGGCCAAGCTGCAGGGCCGCACAACTCAGCACACAAGTGATTCCCCCCCCCCCCCCCCCCCCCTCCGCTTTTCTCCCCACCAACAGAGCTCTCTGATTGGTGGGGTCAGATCGCCCCCCGGATGTTTGTTTGTTTACTTATTTGTGTATATATGCATATTTTTTAAAATAAATATCTCAGTTTTTTTATTATAGGTTTGTTCCTCCCTCCCTCCCTCCCCCTCCAGCCAATCAGCGTGATCATCGTCAGGTCTCCCAGGGGGACAGCAGTGTCACACGGCTGTCCCCAGTACAGCACTGCTGTGGATCGCAGCGCTGTACAATGTAATTAGACCGCGGTCACGCCGTCTAACAGTCTCCCGAGTGGCGATCGCCGCTCGGAGACCGAAGGTGAGGCGGAGCTCAGCCCCCCAAGCAGGAAATGTGCGCGCAGCCGGCCCGCGATCTCCTGCAGTAGCCGGCCCCAGGACTTGATGCCAATTGGCGATAGGCGGTTTTGGGGCTGCCGCTGCGGTCACACCCGTCGCCGTGACGCGGTCGTTAGGTAGTTAATGGGCACCTTAAGTCTGTGCTCTTGTTGGGCAAGATATTCTTATAAGTTCCCAGTATCCCAGTGCCTGGTTTCCCCTGCAGGAACACAGACAATAATAAAAGTAAACAAAATATATACAGGTAGCCCCTGTTTACGGAAAGAGATAGGGAATGTAGATTTATCCTTAAAGTGGACCTGAACTCTTGCACACGACAAAAGGAAAACATATAGAAATGCACCCTGTATGTATTTAGAGAGTTTAGCCTGTCTAATTCCCCTCATCTGTGACTAATCACAACTGTAATTTGATCTCACAGCTGTGTTAGATGGCTGCCACGGCAGAGCAGCTAATTGGTAAACATAGGATGTTAACCCTACGTCTGCTTCCATGAAATCAGGAAGTACACTCACTGCAGATTTATTGCAGGATTTGTATCAGCTGTAAGGACTCGTTCAAACTGGAGGTGTTTTCGGCTTTTTTTTGTTTGTTTTTTTACACGTGGGCGAGTTTTAAAATCGCCCACCGAACGCTTGTGCAATTAATGTCTATTAGAATGTTCATATCAACGCGGGTCGTGCGCTGGGTGGGAAGCAAAGCGGTGCAGGGATCATTTTTGAGGCGATTCCACCTCAATGGAAGGTATAAGAGAAATGCAAAACGCTCACAAAATTGTTTTGTGCAGCGATTGCGTTCGCGTTTTTAAAAATAAATACAGTGTATTTACTCTTTTCCGGATCAAAGAGTTCACTAGAGTTCATTAGAAAACCACTCTGGAAAAGCGCTTAGAAAACCGCTTCGCACAAAAACAAACCGTCTACTCAAGTGCCGGGAATCGAAAAAAAAAAAAGACGCGTCAAAAACCGCCCAATGCTAATGGTCACGTGAACAGAATGCAATGTGAACAAGGTCTAACAAAGAAATGTTTTTCTTTAAAGGTTATTATGCTGTTGTTTATCTTTTAGAGCAGAGAGAAAGTTCTGAGTTCAGGTCCGCTTTACTTGAAGATTTCCATAAATTGAAACATGGTGCCATCTCTGTCCCCTGTACCTTTTTAGTACACCCCAAGTATTCCAGTGGTTCGGGTATGATGTAATGTCCCTTTAAACGTGTGCTCAGGATGAGGCCACACTGCCTCTGAAGATGCTAAAGCAGCGAAACGGATGTTAGGCAGGCCGCCGCTGCCACACCACCCCACAGCCATCTTTCTTAAAGGAGTACTGTAGGTAGGAGAAAAAGAGTTGAACTTACCTGGAGCTTCTCACGGTCCCCCTAGACGTCCTGTGCCCGCGCAGCCACTCACCGATGCTCCGGTCACCGCCTCCGGTTCACTTGCGGAATTTGCAACTTTAAAGTCGGAAAGCCACTGCGCCTGTGTGGCCACGCCCTTGCTCCCGCTGGTGTCGCAAGGAGTGTATTGCGTAGGCCCAGTACAGTCTGCACCTGTGCAGTACGCTTCAGGTGACATCAGAAGGAGCAGGCGCAGTGGTTTTCCGACTTTAAAGTCGGAAATTCCAGAAGTGAACTGGGGGCGGGGAACAGAGCAATGGTGACTGGCTGCGAAGACACAGGATGTCTGCGGGGGACCGTGAGAAGCCCCGGGTAAGTTAAACTCAACACCACCCCCCCCCCCCCCCCCACTGATAACCACTGGCTGTAATTGTGGCAGTATAACTATGCCCCATAGGAGTACTGTTCCCGTCCCAGGGGCGTAGATATTCGTCTGTGGCTGCTAATCCTTGGAATGCACAGCACACACGGATGCACGTGCCTGCGACCCGCCCCGACAGAGTGGTAAGTGTGTTCACAGATCAGAGTCCTGGTAGTGGATGATCATCCAGCATCAATGAGATGCCGATGATCATTCACAAAAATGAAAGTAACCACACAGGTTTACACTACTTCCAATGTACTGTTCAGCACACAGGATAGTGTGGGGACATGTAGTGGCCAAAAAATAAAATAACACAAACCCATACATATGCTAAATTAAACAAAAATTCCCCATTAATTTAACCCCTTACGTACCCCCACCTTATACTTACCAAAATAAAACATTTGTTTATAAAAAAAAAGCAAAAAAATAAGTGATAGCTTAAAAAAAAATCATAAATAATTTTGTTAGAGACTTTTTTTTTAATATGTATGTCATGAGGGTATATTACTGGTATTGTAGTAAATACGGGATTGTAATTATCGACCATACACAAGAAAACCCAAAACAGAGAAAAATACACCTTTATTTCCAAATACAAATTGCCATATATTCTACTAGGAACATAATTTAAATGTTCAGGGCTGGAGCTACCATAGGAAAAAATGGACAAATGCCCCAGGGCCCCAGAGCCTGTAGGGGCCCCCAAGGTGTCCCTCCCCATCTTAACTGTTGCTCCACAGGGACTCTGCAGTCTGTTAAGTTGGGAGGTGATTGGGGAGGGTCAGCAGCCAGCTCAGGGGCCCAGGAGGGAAATTTGGCTGCAACAAAGGGCCTTTAATGGTGCTTTTTGGTCAGGGGGTGTCTGTTAGGGGGGCCCCCAGGCTAATCTTACCCTAGGGCCCAATTGTTACTTGAACCGGCCCTGTAAATTTTGTAATACAGTAGGCGGGAGTGACAGGCAAATAAAATGTGTGGGTTTTATTTATAGTATTACTTATTTTAAAACGTTAGGGGATAGAATTGAAGAAATCGAGTATTTTTTTTTAATAGTTTTTCCTTATAAATTGCATAGAAAATAGTAATTACTGAAAAACAATATCACCCACAAAAAAGGTATAGATCATTTTGTTGTGATAAGCAGTAATAAAGTTATTGGTGAATAAAAAGGAGGAGCGCTGACAGGTGAAAATTGCTCAGGTCCACGATTAGGGTAAAAAACCCTTGGGGTGAACTGGTTAATGGGCACCTTTAAACTGCATTAGGGCAATGAGGGCAGAAGTGGTGTGAGCGGAGGGGTGCTTTAACACTTGTAGGAAGCATGCCTTCTGAGCATTGCAAACAAGAGAGCGCACCACACTGAGCTAACAGCCTCAAGTTGCCTATGATGAGAGCGCTGAGCATACTGTAGCGCCACAGAAACCAGCACGGAGTAGTCCGCCTCTCCCACCGCATTGTAATAGAGTAAAATATGATAAGCGTAATTGTTCCACTTATCTTAGGGAAATTGCATTCCAGCTGCTCTCCCCTCCCCGCTCGCCCAGACCAATTTCATAAATTCCCTTCCGAGGTTGCCGGCATCCGCCAAGTCCTCGTATTGTTATTTTACCTGCATGGATCATGCAAAGTACATAATGTGTAATCAGGACTGTGTCAAACAAATAGAACAGCATATAATTTTATCACAAAGTTGTGCCGCATGCAGCAATTATAAGTCTTTGTGCAGTCACCGCTCATAGCGCAGAGTACGCATCAATTATTATAAGCATGGCTTCCGCGCTGTAATTTTACGCCAGGCAAATATAGATTTTCAGCCGGCAACCTAGAATTTAGAAATCATCGATGATACACAAAGTCTGGGTGTGTTGATACACCGCTATACACCGGGGGAGAAACCTCTCCATGTTTTAAATGACCATAACTATGCAAATACTCACAAGATAAGTGTACTTACCACACAAGTAGGCTAAATGAATCGCTAAAATGCTGACTGTTGCTTACAACTGGCAATCTGTACACGTACCCCCACTGCATACCAGCACTGTGGTGGATCTTTGTGCTGATTTTACAGTGTCCCTATTTGTAACCATGACCAAAACTATGCATATACTTATAGGACAAGTGCACTTACTGCACAAGTAGGCTAAATAAAGAAATTGCTGACTGTTGCTTACAACCGTCAATCTGAACACATACCCCCACTGCACTGCACACCAGCATTGCTGTGGATCTCTGTGCTGATTTTACAGTGTCCCTATCTGTGTAACTATGACCAAAACAATGCATATACTTATAGGATGAGTGTACTTACGAAGTAGGCTAAATAAATTGCTAAATTGCTGACTGTTGGTAACAACTCACAAGCTGTACACATACCCCACTGCACAGCAGCGTTGCTGTGGATCTTTGTGCTGATTTTACAGTTTCACTATCTATAACGAAAGTTTGCTCTCTTAAAACAGAAAGAATTTGCAATAATTCAGGTTGGAGTGAGCTTGAGATGTCTCCCAGTGCATCACTGCTGAATATATGAAAATCAACCATTGTTGTCAATGTGAGCTAAACACACCTCCATATCCTCTGGAATGCAATGATGTGTCAGCTTGTTAATAGTACAGAGCCATAATAATCCAACATGCATACAGTCTGTTTTGGATTGTTTGATCCTCATCAGTGCATGGCATAGATTATTTGGCTCTATGCAGTAGGGCTTGTAACACTGAGAGGTACAGACTAACCAGCAAGCTCATGGTGACCCAGAACTCATTGGAGTGTGTAAGGGGCTACAATGGTCCAAAAAGCCCCCTTACTAAGATGTTAAGAAAAACAAAAGTTTGCTTTCTTAAAGCGGAAGGAAACCCGGCATTTCTTCTTTGCTCTAAACAATTATTTACAGCATATTATATACTACCACCATTTTTTACACACATTTAACTACACATACAAATCACTATATCATATTTTTTTTTCGCTTTAGTGTCTCTTTAAGGAGAGGGAAGGCTCTGGGTTCTATAGAGCCTTCTCATTCCTTTTCTGAGCCCCCTCGTTGCAGCGCTAGCTTCCGTTTGTGTACCCCGCCGGAGGAGGCTTCGGAGGTCTTTGATAGATAGATAGAGCGGTATTTGACCAGCCGGGAGTCAACGCTGGAATGAGGGAAACGTGAGAGGAGTGGGAAGGCTCCATAGGACCCAGAACCTGCCCTCTCCTTAGGTGAGTATATGGCTGATTTTTTTTGTTTTGTGTGTGTGTGTGTGTGGGGGGGGGGGCAGAATTCCACAACACACTGTGTGCTAAGAATAGCCCTGAGGAACCTCACACTAGGAATCTACCTGGTTTTCCTATGCCCAGAAACAGTCATCAGTGTGCTCAGATACAATCGGTGATTACGGCATAGCTATGATTCACAACCATTTTTTCGCCATTGTGATCGGAATCCGTGTTTGGGAATTGATCACGGCAGTCAATCACGAATTCAGCCGTTATTCCAAGTATTCAGCCCGTGATCACAGGAAAAATATCTGTGATGATCACCTGAAAACCCGCCGACTTTAGAGGTTAATAGCAAAGCCCCCTTATATGGTAGAAACACCAAATTTGCCAGATATGTTAAGAAGAATAGTGGGAACAAAAGGAATTTTTTTTTCAAAAAGACCTTATAGTTTTTGAGAAAATTGATTTTAAAATTGCAAAGGAAAAATGTATACATTTACCATTAAAATCGACAGGTTTTGTCGGTTTTTAATCACAAATACTTTTTTCATCCGAAACTTTAAATTCAATTTTCTCAAAAACTATAAGGTCTTTTTGAAAAAAAAAATTTTTTTGTAAGTTGTGAGTTTTTAAGTACCGATCACCTTTATAATCCATGCAATTTTGGGGATTGTAGCATGTATGGGGGCTTCGCAATTAACGTTAAAGTTAATTCCGGATCACGACCTGTGATCACGGATTCGAATGGTAATCGCGGCTAAAATTTTAGTCGAATTCGTAAATCCGTTTCCAACACGGCTAATCCGGATTTTGGGACTGCTGTGGTTTGAGACTGCCGGATTTATTTGAATCTGTGATCGGGAGTATCTGAGCAACACTAGCAGTCATGCACAGGCATTGTCAGTGAGATGTTAATAATTATTTATGCAACTTGAAAACGCACCTGTGAAATGCAACTGGTGCTGCCATGGTTGGTCCATTTTGGAGTTTCATAGATTTACATTACCATAATAATTGGCATCTACTTGGAATTATTAGCGGTTTATTGACCCTCCTTGCTACATTGGTTATCAGCGGCAGTGCTGCCTGATTAATATCATGCCTCTGGGCAATTACATGCAGGTTTTAACATCTCAATGGATGGTGTCAAGTGGTTAAAATAAATCTACAGTCAAACATGTACCCGCTACTCCAATAGACTTTCCACTCCATTCTGAATTATACAAGATTTTTTTTATTGTATAAATAGTGTTTGAAAGAGTTAATAGTTTGTTCCACCCTCTCAGGCAGTTTTATTGGTCAGTGAGCTGTACAGATTTGGCTGCAAATTGGTCTCCTAAAATCAGGAGATAAGAGAGTGTCAGAGACAAAATATTGGTAGGTTTTTAGAAATCCATGCAGAACTGTCTCAGACATCTTAAAGGGGAACTGAAGAGAAAGGTATATGGAGGCTGCCATGCTTATTTCCTTTTAAGCAATACCAGTTGCCTGGCAGCCCTGCTGATCCTCTGCCTCAGGGCCGGAGCTACCATAGGAAAAAATGGGCAATTGCCCCAGCGCCCCAGAACCTGTAGGGTTGCCCCAGAACCTGTAGGGGCCCAAGGTGTCCCTCCCCCATTTTAACTGTTGCTCCCCAGGGACTCTACAGAGTCTGTTAAGTTAGGAGGTTATGGGGGAGGGTCAGCAGCCAGCTCAGGGCCCAGGAGGGAAATTTGGCTGCAACAAAGGACCTCTAATGATGCTTTTTGGTCGGGGGGGGGGGTGTCTGTTGGGGGGGCCCCAGGCTAATTTTGCCCTAGGGCCCAATTGTTACTTGAACCGGCCCTGCTCTGCCTCTAATACTATTAGCCATAGCCCCTGAACAAGCATGCAGCAGATCAGGTGTTTCAGACTTTAAAGTCAGATCTGCCAAGACTAGCTGCATGCTTGTTTCTGGTGTTACAGATACTATTGCAGAGAAATAGACCAGCAGGGCTGCAAGGCAACTGGTATTGATTAAAAGGAAATAAATATGGCAGCCTCCGTATACCTCTTACTTCAGTTCCCCTTTAAGAAATCAGCAGATAGTGCTGATTCCATCTAAAATTGTTGTAAAATAGGAGGAGCTAGGAGGAGTCTCTCAGACAGTGCAGTGTATGAGGAGAATTGCTGCTGCTGAGGTAACCAACACACCTGCTGTATTGATAGCAGCAGGCTCTGAAGAGGAATTCAACAGGGGGGAGGAGCACATTACAAATCATGTCTAGCCTGCACTCTGCAATCATGTCTAACCTGCAGTTCTACATCTGTAGAACTGCTATCAAACACTTCTTAATCTGCGCCAGTTTAGGGATGGATTTGCACTTTTCTTAACTGTTGTGCAGCTCTAGAAATTCATGCAAAATTGCCACTATTACCTAGGATTTAAGAAGGTTCTTATTATCTTGCAGAACTGTTCTCTCTGCTGGTTGGAACAGATTAAGAAGAAAAAACTGTCGGTAATGCTTTGATAAATCTGGCCCTGTGTGTAAATTACCAAGGGCTTGTACACACTACCTGCGGTGCTGTCACCTTCATGCACTGCACTTTGTGGTGAACAATCTGTATGGTAATATAAAGGTGCATACACTTCTTTCTTGACGTGCATAACTCTGATGTTTTCTACCGTGTAACATTGGTAGGAAATATTTGTATACACTTTTTATACATGACGCACATTTACCAATCTATTCATTTGTAACACAGGCGCAAATGTGTGCTTTAAAATGCATACAAATGTGTTCAGTTCATCATGCAAGCAAAAAAAAAAAAAAAACACAGAGACACCGGGAGCCCAATCTGGTGTAGCACATTATGTGGGATGGGATAACTTAAAGAGGAACTCCAGTGAAAATAATGTAATAAAATGTGCTACAGTTTTACAATAATTATGTATAAATGATTTAGTCATTTTTTGCCTTTTGTAAAATCTTTCCTCTCCCTGATTTACATTCTGACATTTATCACATGGTGACATTTTTACTGCTGGCAGGTGATATCAGTGACAGGAGATGCTGCTTGCTTTTTTGGCAGTTGGAAACAGCTGTAAACAGTAAAACAGCTGTTATTTCCCATAATGCAATGAGGTTCACAGACAGGAAACTGCCAGGACCATGGTCCCCACAGTTTCCTGTGGGAGAGGTTTTACCACAATGTCAGCCATACAGAGCCTCCTGATGATCCATTTGTGAAAAAGGGGGTATCAGCAACTGATTGGGATGAAGTTCAATTCTTGGTCATGGTTTCTCTTTAAGTAGATTATTATACTCACAATTGGGTTGCTGATCCAGCAACCGCCAATAGCGCATATAAGGAAGAGCTGTCCTTACTCGGCCTTTCATGAGTCATTCATTCAATTGCAACTCCAAAAAGGAAGTATATGAGGAGCTCATAAACTTTAACCCTAGTCCTGGGGAGGTAGGTAACAGCAAAGGTCTAGGACAGTGGTCCTCAAACTAAGGCCCGCGGGCCGAATGCGCCCCCCTGAGGCTTCCCCCCCCCCCCCCCCACACAAAATGTATTACTTATAGATGCGGTCAGCTAAAGTAATCTTTAAATATTGGTGGTCCACAAATAGAATAGCAGTGCTGGCACCACCCATCCACATGGAAGCCAGAAAGCAGTAATTCGCTGGTTTCCAATCAAATTTCACATCAGGTGACACTGCTGTGCAATTGGACTTCAGGTTGTCACCTGGGTATGCTTCACTGTCTGGCCGCAAAGACATCATCTTATATATACTCCGGCCCCCCAGCAGTTTGAAGTATGTTGACCCGGCCCTCGACCCAAAATGTTTGGGGACCTCTGGTCTAGGAGGTGCCCAAACGTTCAGTGGTATTGTATTTCCACAAACATCTATATAAATATGATTACGTAGTCATAAGGTGGGTGTCAGCCTAGCTTAATGAAAATTAGTGGAACGTTCAAATGAGACAACTAACTTTTATTGAGAACAGTGAACCAAGGCATTTCACTGCCTCATGCTGCTTCCTCAGGGAAATAATGGACCAGCGTGGCCCCAGACACATTATTGACCTGATGAAGCGGCATCAGGCCATGAAATGCATTGTCCACTGAATGAAAACTAGTTGTCCTTTTAAGTCGAAATACTGAAATAAATGTACTTTTGCATGATAGTCAAATTATTTTGAGTTTCACCTGACATGGTTTCACCTGTACATTTATAGATATTTTATACAAACTGAGTAAGCCAATAGGCGTGTGTACAGAGGCCCCCAACCCCACGCCTGGCGGATCAACTTGGAAGATGTCGCTCCCTTGACCGCCGCATGAAGTTACGCACGTTCCTTACCATGTGCCCACTCCTCCGCAATAGCAACAGAATGCGTTGTCAGCTACACAGCTGACGCACTTCAGCAGGACAGCCTGATATCTGATATTGTTTGAAAGGAAATAAATATGGCAGCCTCCATATCCCTCTCACTTTAGGTGTTCTTTAAAAAGAACTGTAGTGAAAGTAACGTAATAAATACAATTTCTTATTTTTTTTAAATATTTATGTATAAATTATTTAGTCAGTGTTTGCCCATTGTAAAATCTTTCCTCTCTCTGATCTACATTCTAAACTTTATCACAGTTTTCTACGTGATTAGCCTCGCAAGGTGATATCTGCGGAATGTTTAAGAGTTTTGTGGAAGAAGGGAGCTACTGCTTGCTTGGCTGTTGGAAACAGCTGTTATTTCCCACAATGCAACGAGGTACACAAACAAGAAACTGCCATGGCCATGGCCCTGACATCACACTGTGGGAGGGGTTTCACCCCAATAGCAGCCACACAGACCCTCCTGATGATCTATTCGAGAAAAGGTAAAGATTTCTCATGGGAAAGGAGGGATCAATTACTGCTTGGGATGAAGTTCAATCCTGGGGAAAAGTTCCTCTTTAAAGGATACCTGAACTGACATGTGACATGATGAGATAGACATGTGTATGTACAGTGCCTAGCACACAAATAACTATGCTGTGTTCCTTTTTTTCTTTCTCTGCCTGAAAGAGTTAAAAATCAGGTATGTAAGTGGCTGACTCAGTCCTGACTCAGACAGGAAGTGACTACAGTGTGACCCTCACTGATAAGAAATTCCAACTATAAAACACTTTCCTAGCAGAAAATGGCTTCTGAGAGCAAGAAAAGATGTAAAAAAAGGGGGAATTTCTTATCAGTGAGGGTCACACTGTAGTCACTTCCTGTCTGAGTCAGGACTGAGTCAGCCACTTGCATACCTGATATTTAACTCTTTCAGGTAGAGAAAGAAAAAAAGTTACACAGCATAGTTATTTGTGTGCTAGGCACTCTACATACACATGTCTATCTCATCATGTCACATGTCAGTTCGGGTATCCTTAATTGTATTAGCATCAGGCTGTTTCTTGCCGCATTCAGAAAATCAAGGCCTCCAGTAGTGTTGGGCGAACAGTGTTCGCCACTGTTCGGGTTCTGCAGAACATCACCCTGTTCGGGTGATGTTCGAGTTCGGCCGAACACCTGACGGTGCTCGGCCAAACCGTTCGGCCACATGGCCGAACTAAGAGCGCATGGCCGAACGTTCCCCGAACGTTCGGCTAGCGCTGTGATTGGCCGAACGGGTCACGTGGTTCGGACCCGAACGCGCTCTGATTGGCCGAACTGTCACGTGGTTCGGGTAAATAAATACCCGAACCACGTCATATCTCCGCCATTTGTCTGTGGGTTTAGCTTTGGGTAGGCAGGCAGGGTAGTTCGCGCTCCAGCCACGCTAGCCAGGGTCCCCCCTGTCATTGTGTCGCTGCTGGGAACAGTAGTACACCGCTCGCTCAGCCACACTATATAGCATTCTGTTTACTGCCACTCTGTGTACCTCGCTCAGCCACATTATATAGCATTCTGTTCACTGTTCTGTGTCTGCTGGGAATAGTGGTACACCGCTCGCTCAGCCACACTATATAGCATTCTGTTTACTGTTCTGTGTCTGCTGGGAATAGTGGTACACCGCTCGCTCAGCCACACTATATAGCATTCTGTTCACTGTTCTGTGTCTGCTGGGAATAGTGGTACACCGCTCGCTCAGCCACACTATATAGCATTCTGTTTACTGTTCTGTGTCTGCTGGGAATAGTGGTACACCACTCGCTCAGCCACACTATATAGCATTCTGTTTACTGCCACTCTGTGTACCTCGCTCAGCCACATTATATAGCATTCTGTTCACTGTTCTGTGTCTGCTGGGAATAGTGGTACACCGCTCGCTCAGCCATCACGTCTGCTGCTGCTGGGTTAGCGTTGCCGCGTGGTCCCTGTTTATTGAACCACTTATCTTTATTACATTTATGACTGCATGGCGGTACAAAGCATGCTATCCGCACGCTTCTTGCCCTCATGCAAGGCCTGGGTTGTTGTGTCTCACAAAGCGTGGCCTTCTCCTCCTGCGCCTCCTCCTGTTCCATCACGTCTGCTGCTGCTGGGTTAGCGTTGCCGCGTGGTCCCTGTTTATTGAACCACTTATCTTTATTACATTTATGACTGCATGGCGGTAAAAAGCATGCTATCTGCACGCTTTTTGTCCTCATGCAAGGCCTGGGTTGTTGTGTCTCACAAAGCGTGGCCTTCTCCTCCTGCGCCTCCTCCTGTTCCATCACGTGTGCTGCTGCTGCTGCTGCTGGGTTAGCGTTGCCGGTCCCTGTTTATGGAACCTCTTATCTTTATTACATTTATGACTGCATGGCGGTACAAAGCATGCTATCCGCACGCTCCTTGCCCTCATGCAAGGCCGGGGTTGTTGTGTCTCACAAAGCGTGGCCTTCTCCTCCTGCGCCTCCTCCTGTTCCATCACGTGTGCTGCTGCTGGGTTAGCGTTACCAGTCCCTTTTCCTGGAACCTCTTATATGTATTACATTTATGACTGCATGCCGACAAAAAACATGTGCAAAGAAAACAGACATTTCCCGCATTTAAAAGACAGTTTTCCCTTTGAAACTTTAAAATCGATTTTCTCAAAAACTATAAGCTCTTTTTGCTATTTTTTTTTCCTCTTGTACCCACTCCCAAGGTGCACATACCCTGTAAATTTGGGGTATGTAGCATGTAAGGAGGCTTTACAAACCACAAAAGTTCGGGTCCCCATTGACTTCCATTATGTTCGGAGTTCGGGTCGAACACCCGAACATCGCGGCCATGTTCGGCCTGTTCGGCCCGAACCCGACCATCTAGATGTTCGCCCAACACTAGCCTCCAGCCCCTCGTCTTTTTCATATCCCCTCCCCACCACCACCGCCAAAATTCATGATCGACATTCAAAACCCTCGATGACATTTGCTTGCTGCAAAAGCTGCGGCTAATACTCCTATAAGTTATTATTACATCTGTCAACGCTCCAATTATTATCAGATTGTGAACGTTCTCGCTTGAACACCAGTGTTTTAAATAGTGTAAATTGTATAAATAACGTCTAATATGCTTAGTAACTAAAAATCCAAATGTATGCAGATGATGCCATTATATTTGTAGAAAGATCTCATTTGAATGACACGGAAGTCAAAATAGAATTGCAGCAGGTGATAATTCACTGTAATAAATCATTAAATGCATCAGCTAATCAGATGCTTAAATTACTGTGTTAGATACTTCTAGATTTGTATAAGGCAGTCACAGATTTGCATAAAACCTTCAATGTCAAACGTATTTTCACGGCTTTTTAATTTTTTTTTCCTTTTGACTTTTTTTGAGTTAAAGATGGGATTTTATGCATGTCATTTGTGTTTTTCATCTCAAATTTAGAGTCATATTGTTAGGATTTTTTACAAGGTTGCAGCTCATAATTAACATTAAAACGCTTAAAAGGAATTCAGGATTTTGTATTTATGATGAAGGCTGGGCATCGGAACGGTCAGACCTTACTGAGTTTTACTGGAGCAACATTTGTAAAGGGCTTTTTTTCCATAGGACTAAAAGCGCACAAGCATGCCTCAGAGCAGAAATTAGTTGAAGGGTAAATTGTGGTATAGAGGAAAAATCTACATGCCCCAAAACACCAGGCTAAACAGGTGGCCTTTGGTCTGGATTTGAATGCCTACAGGGATGGGGCTTTTTTTTTGATATGTGGAAGGGAGTTCCAAAGGGCAGGGGCAGCATGACAGAAGGCTCTGCCTCCAAAGATTTTGAGGTAAACACTGGGAGTGACCATGTTTGTGTGTGTTGTTTAATATAACGTTCATCAGAGCCGGGACAATGTCCTCCAGCACCCAAGGTTGGGACACCAAAGTGTGCCCCTCCATCCCTCCCACCCCAGCCATTACACACTGATTGCTATTAGACTAAGAGGCGCCCCAGGACCCCAACACCTTAATCTCTAGTTATCTCGCTTGCAGTCACTGCCATGTATTTCATTTTCGTATTTCTCTCTGCTTCAAACATAATAGGGGAATGAGAGCTGAGTGAGTTGTGCGGCTGGAGCCTCTCTCGCCTCTGCCTCGGCCCAGCCCTGGCCTTCATGAATCCAGGACCCAAATTGTGTAGGGATTTTAATGTCAACAGTCCAATCTTGAAGAGAATTCTCCATTTTACGGGTGGTCACTCAGTGGAATGAGTGAAGAAACAGTGTAATGTGACAATGGTGGTGTTGGTTTATTAGCAACCTGGAAGCAGCATTGCGTACTAACTGCAGGTCCTTATTTGGAAGGCCTATATAGGGGGTAGTGCAATAGTCCAGCTGGATTCAAGTAGCCAAGGCCGGGGCGAAGCAGAGGCGGTAGAGGCTCCAGCCTCAGGGCGCAGTGTAGGAGGGGGCGCACAACTCGCTCAGCTATCATTCCCTAATTGTGTATGAAGCAGAGAGAAATAAGAAAAGAGGATACATGGCAGTGGCTGCAAGCCAGATAACTAGAGATTAACCTATTTTGGTTCCTGGACGTAGTTTCTACGTCCAGGAACCATGCGCGCTACCGCGCGCTTCCGCAGCCGATCGTGCGCGTGCACGCGCACTCCCGGCCGCGGATTCGGTAGCCAAGGAATCAATGTATCGGGCTATGGAGCCCGATCACTGATTCCTCTCCCCCGCTGAAAAGGCGACAGCTTCTCTCAGAAGCTGCGCCTTTTCTGGCCGTTCCCTTCCCGATGTGTCACTCTAAGCGCGTGCTACGCTTAGAGTGACGTCATGTAAACAAACTCATGGCCGCCATCTTGTGGCCAAAAAGTAATACTACACCAGAAAAAAAAAAAAAAAGAATTAACACACATTTACATTATAAATCTATTGTTTACCTCCCACCCTCCCAAAAGTACCCAAAAAAAATGTTTTCTATAAAAAAAAAATCCATTACAATAAAAAAAAAAAAAACATGTAAATATTTACCTAAGGGTCTAAACTTTTTAAATATCAATGTAAAGATGAAATATTTCTATATTTTTTTTATTTTAAACTTGTAAATAGTGATAGATGCAAAATGGAAAAAATGCACCTTTATTTCCAAATAAAATATTGTCGCCATACATTGTGATAGGGACATAATTTTAACGGTGTAATAACCGGGACATATGGGCAAATACAATACGTAAGTTTTAATCATGGAGGCATGTATTATTTTAAAACTATAATGGCTGAAAACTGAGAAATAATGAATTTTTCCATTTTTTTCTTATTCTTCCTGTTTAAATGCATTTACAGTAAAGTGGCTCTTAGCAAAATGTACCCCCCAAAGAAAGCCTAATTGGTGGCGGAAAAAACAAGATATAGATCAGTGCATTGTGATAAGTAGTGATAAAGTTATAGGCTAATGAATGGGAGGTGAACATTTCTAACGTGAAAACGACGGAACCTGAATGGGTTAAGGTGTTGGGGGCCCTGGGGCTTCTCTTAGTCTGATAGCAATCAGTGTATGATGGCTAGGGGGGGAGGAATGGGGGGGCGCACTTTGGTGTCTCAGCCGTGTGTGCAGGAGGACCTTGTCCCCAGGGCCGGCCTTAGGTTTCACAGCGCCCTGAGCGAAACCTGATTTTTGTGCCCCCGTCATCCACTTCGCGCATGCGCGCATGTGTACACACACACACATACACACACACACACACACACACACACACACACACACACACACACACACACACACACACACACACACACACACACACACACCATATGCAATTCCTTTTCTCCTGAGATATCTCCTAGGACAGTGGCTCCCAATCTTTTTTGACCTTGTTACACATCACGCCAAATGCTCAGATCTCTGTGACACGTCTCGTATGTATAATATAAAAATACTATTGATAACCACAAATGGATGGAAAGAGTGCATTATCTTAAATATACTTAAAGATGAAGGCTAGAACCTTTCAGGAATATTAATAAAAACAGTGGGACAGTTAGCCGCCCCCCCCCCCCCTACCATTTAGAATGACAAAGAAAGACAATTTGCACCTCACGTTATAGCTGCAGTCCCCCCCCCCCCCCAAAAAAAAATAAACGCCCTCAGACTCAGAATAGGTAGGTAGCCAGGAATAGGTGCCATAGTATAGGACCTCATGTGTAGGTGCCCTCAATATAGGTTGCCAAGCATATGTGCCCCCAGTATAGGAAGTCAGTTGAAGGTCTCCACCCCCCCAATAGGTAGCCAGGAGTAGGTGCCTCCAGTATAGGTAGCCAGGTGTTGGTGCTCTCAGTAAAGGTAGCCAGCTATAGGTGACCCCAGTATAAGAAATCAGGTGTAGGTGCCCTCAGTATAGGTAACCAGCTATAGGCGCCCCCTTGGAAGCTGGCACCCTGAGCGACCGCTCTGGTCGCTCATATTAAAGGCCGGCTATGCTTGTCCCGGCTCTGCAATAGCCCACCTCTGCTGCAGACATCCAATCCTGCTATTCTTTGCAAAGCAGATTTTAAGTTGGATCGGTTCATTTCAGCACTGCAAGATTTTAGCTAATTTAGGGGTTGCACTTTAAAGGGTGACGGCAGATAATTTTCAAACCAGATTTTGGATATTTTAGAACCAAAATACCTGCTCAATTTTTCAGTTCGGAAAGTTAACTTTAGCAGACATGCGGCTGTTACTTCCCTTATAGATTTCAGCAAGAAAATCCATCTATTGAAAATCGGTTTAGGGTTAAAGTGTACCTGAGACGGGGGAACAAGAGTATTTTTACGGATCTGGGGATTCTTCAAATGTGCAGTTCAATTGTAACTGGACATGTTCAGAACACTCCTGGCCACGAGAGAACCATCGAGGAGGTGCGCACACACAGTAGGCCCTAGGTCGTGGACTTTAAATTGGCTGCAAAGGCCAGGGCGTAGCAATAGCCATAGCAGTCATAGCAGCTGCTATAGGGCCCTAGAGCAGAGGGGGCCCAATAGTAATTGATGTATTCACTATTAACCTTTTGGGGACGAAGTACGTTGAATTAACGTCCAGTAGGTGGTGCTACTGTTCTGACTGGACGTTGATTCAACCTCCGCGCTAATGAACCGACCAGACACGATCGTGCGCACCGGAGAGGGGAGATTAACCTGTCATATGACAGCTGGCATCTCTCCTCAGTGATCAGCAGCCATTGCGTATGGCTGCTGATCATGTGATCACTACGATTGCCGTCGGATAGTAGTGATCAATTTGACAGCTGGATCCACTCACCTCCCTGCCGTCCCAGCGACGACCGGCACCCCCCACCGCTCTTGCCGGCATTTCTGCTCCTTCTGACATCAGCACCGGGTCCCCGGCTTGATGACGTCATCAAGCCGCGACCCGGAACTGAGCGGCAGTAGGGGCTGAGATGCCGGCCGGCCAGAGCGGAGGGATCCGCTGCGGCTCGTCGCTGGAGCCTGGAAGGTGAATGATTGCTGCCCCCATAATGGGACCCCATAATATCTAGCTATGACACTGGCAGTAGCACAACAGATCAGCAAGGGACCTGAAAGACCGCAGGGGGCTGGAAAAAGCCCCAGGAGAGGAAAAACACTCTTTTCCCCCTCCCCTCAAGTCAGGTTTACTTTAAGTGACAGTAAGGAGTTTATGTTTAAAAAGGGGGTGGGGGTAGGATATGGGGCATGTGTTGATGCACGGTGGCATAGTGGTTAGCGCTCTCACCTTGCAGCGCTGGGTCTCTGGTTCGAATCCCAGCCAGGTCAACATCTACAGGGAGTTTGTATATTCTCCCTGTGTCTGCGTGGGTTTCCTCTGGGCACTCTGGTTTCCTCCCACATCCCAAAAACAGATAAGTTATGTCTAAAAGAAAAGTACAGACTCCAGCGCTCCACAAAAACTCTTCTTTTTATTGAAGCCACAAAGCGACAGATACAGCAGAATACCCCTACTGTCTATACAGATAAGTTAATTGGCTTTCCCCTAGACTACAATACATACACTACATGATACATACATAGACATATGACTATGGTAGGGACTAGATTGTGAGCTCCTCTGAGGGACAGTCAGTGACAAGACTATATACTCTGTACAGCGCTGCAGAAGATGTTGGTGCTATATAAATACTAAATAATAATAACAAAGGAGTTCAGTTTCACCAATCCACGAGGGAGATACAACATTATGGCTGCTTAACAAACATCACAAAGCTGAAATGGCAGAATATTAGTAAATGCATTCTATTGATTGACATTATTATTGGGTTCTTCAGCCAAATCTGCCAGTGCCAGAATCATACATACTCACCTGAGGGTTACCAGGCCACGTGCTGCAGGACCAGATTACTGATTACTACAAACAGACCGAGATTGTATACCAGGAAAAAAAAGTAATGAATGCACAAGATCCAACATTAAAAGTGTAAATAATTTTATTAATTAACCCCACTGGCGGTATAATTATTTCCAGAATTTAGGGTCTTTACTGAACATTTCAGACCCTAAAATCAGGAAACAATCATGCTGCCAGAAAGCCAGCAGCAGTCCCAGCACTCACTCACCTCCCTGGGCTCCAGCGCTGCAATTTTACCTCCGTCCTCCGGGTGGCGCTGCAACACTTTGGTGAGATCAATGACGATGATCTCACCAGAGTGAATCAGAGCCTCCGAAGACAGGAAGAAGAATGGCTACTGACGTCTGGATCCCCCGGGAGGTGAGTAAAAGCTCCCGCTGCCCTCCATTCACTCTCACTGACCCTCCAGAGGCTAGCCCGAGCTCGGCTCAGGATTACCGCCAGGGAGGTTAAAACAACTGTTTTAGTGTGGATGATGAAATGTCATGAGACTTTTTTTTCATGACATGTTCAACACCCACACTAAAGCATTATTGTACCTCATAGGACATGGTCCTCTTGGACCTTGTGCAATTATCCAGATTTCTGATTCCAAGCAACAGACTGTCCCTCCAAAAGCTATAAGTAGTCATGGATGTTGCAATCACCCCTGTGACCCCTGCCATTGCATCGGGGGCCAAAACGATGATGGAGGTTGGCACATCCAAAAATAGAAAAGCTCTTTATTGTAAAGACATTAAAAGCAGTGGTAATACAGCGACAGCCCGCTGTTTCAGGTGTCAACCCTTTCTCAAGCTGTTTCAACCACAAACACTGAGTAAAGCACGTATACTTAAATACTGCCCACCCTCAGTAGCATCCAATAGATTCAAATCCCCAACAGCCAATCAGTTACCTGTATTGTCCTGCGAACCTGAGCGAAAACATGGCTCTGACCTGCAAACGTAGCCGCCATGGCATTCACCGGGAGCTCTGTGTCGTCATCACGTACACCAGACGCCTCTCCCGTTGCATCGGGGGCCCGGAGGCGTTGGGGGCTCCTCTTCCTCCCTCTCCCCAACTGCAAGTGCAGCCAATTAGCAAAAAACTACCGTTCACTCACAAAAACTGTTGCTGCCACCTCCTCCCCATGCAGAGTAGCGGGAGTGTCTGTCATTTTTTCCTGCTTGCAGATGCTGCTTCACAGCAGAACACACTCTGCTGCCATTTGCCGGCTCCCGATTACATGATCCTCAAGGAGTTCAAGGACCAAGGGAACCCCATGCTATCATTTTTGCAGGGGGCCCCTATTAAGTCTAGTTATGCACCGTAAGTAGTAATGGTCAATGACATGCGAATAATTCTGAGCTGGTGCAACTTTTACACAAACTCATGCAACTTGATAATAGGCCAATCAAATCCAGTGGCTGCTGCATTGCAGGGGTCCATTTCCAAGCTGCATACATTTGCATAAAATTTGCAGCAACTCAGAATTGTTAGCATCCCATTGACCAGCCTAAGCTATGGGAAGCATTGGCTGTTTTATGCTTGACCAATCACTGCAAAACAAAAAAAGGATCTGTAACAATTGTGGAACTTTCTCCGTGATCAGCGTACAACGCGTGTGCTGATACGGCGGAAATCCTCCACAAGCGTATATTTGCAGGAACCCAGCAAAAGGTGCTACGCACCCGTAGAGGGAAAATTCCTGTCGGCAGATGGCGCTGGGGAGTGCAGAGGAACCAATCCTCTGTACCTCCACAAAGACAGGAATTTGTACGAAGCGCAGAACGCAATCGCAAGACAGGCGATTGCGAATGAGAACGAGCAAAGGGACAGGTTGTATGTGTGTGCGCCAACCTAGTCGCCACCCCGCGACAGTGCACACACAACAGCATATATGAAACAGTAACGCGATCGCGAGAGGTGCGATCGCCAGACGTGACACAAGGCAGATCAGAACAGAATACGAGGCTAGCAAAAGCACAGCAAATAATACAATGAGGAGATACGGAAAATAACAAATGCTAGCTAACCGCGAACACCGCACTCATTCGCAACAGTGCACGTGGTTATGCGCGGTCTTCACGTGATAAGCACAATAGAGGCAAGCATGCCTAACTAACCATTAACAGACAAACATGAAACAGAGGACGCGAGCGCTTGCTTAACGGTTACCTCACCGAGCCTCCAGCAAGCGATCGTAGCAGACAAGACAGACACACGAAAACAGGGACAAGTGAGAGATAGGATCCACAGCACTAGCGAAAGTGGCTAGCGCGATCCAGGAAGACAGAACAGAAGGATCCACAACGCTAGCGAAAAGTGGCTAGCGCGATCCCAGGAGACAGAACAGAAGGATCCACAGCGCTAGCGAAAAGTGGCTAGCGCGATCCCAGGAGACAGAACAGAAGGATCCACAGCGCTAGCGAAAAGTGGCTAGCGCGATCCAAAGGGACAGATCAGAAGAGATAGCTGGTAGCAACCGCTGCACCAGCTATACTCCAAGAACAGAGATCAGAACCATTTCCTGTCGACCACCGTTGGGACAGGACAATGGCAACAGAACAAACAAACAGATAAACAATCCTAACTGCACTAGGGAAAACCTGCCTAGCGCAGATTCAGGAATTACTCTAAGCTGATCTTCAAACAGAGAGTAAGGCTGACACCCCACCAGGAGTGTTACATAGGACGAAATCCTTAAGACATAGTACTTATAGTACACGCCTCCAATGAATGTGGCCAGGCAATTTGCATGACAACGTATGCAAATTCCTCTGCAAGCACAAGCTGCAAAACTGACAGAAGCTCTTCTTTCCAGAGTCCTGCAGCATGCAAACCTACACAATGGTCAAAAGGCTGCCTGCCTGCACAGGCAGCTGAGCAAATCATCACAGGATCCTTCTTTATCAGAACAAGACTTTCCTTGGATGAAAACCTGAAGTGCCTGGACAGATTATTTTGGCTAAGCTTCGGCAGGACATTCCGTTTCTAAGGCAACAATGATAATACGGAACTGAAACACTCCGCTCAGAGAAAAGCTGGATAAGCAGGGGAATGCATGTATGCACTTCATAATGCAAATAACAACATTTATACTATAATTAAAGACACCCACACTTATTTTCCATTTATAGGCCGCAACCCTTTGTTTATTGGGAGTTTTCAAAGCATGATCTAAAATATAATAACCTAATATTAACCATAAACTACAACCACCATACGTTTATATTACTACGTATACGTTGCACCAAGTACTTGGCACACGACTCAAGCAACCACCATAAGTTACTACCATACTTCACACCTCGTGCTTAGTCACATGACTCAATCAACCACCATAAGTTACCACCATACGTCACACCTCGTGCTTAGTCACATGACTCAAGCAACCACCATGAGTTACCACCATACTTCACACCTCGCGCTTAGTCACATGACTCAAGCAACCATCATGAGTTACCACCATACTTCACACCTCGCACTTAGTCACATGACTCAAGCAACCACCATCAGTTACCACCATACTTCACACCTCGTGCTTAGTCACATAACTCAAGCAACCACCATAAGTTACCACCATACTTCACATCTCGTGCTTAGTCACATGACTCAAGCAACCACCATAAGTTACCACCATACTTCACACATCGTGCTTAGTCACATGACTCAAGCAACCAGCATAAGTTACCACCATACTTCACACATCGTGCTTAGTCACATGACTCAAGCAACCACCATAAGTTACCACCATACTTCACACCTCGTGCTTAGTCACATGACTCAAGCAACCACCATAAGTTGCCACCATACTTCACACATCGTGCTTAGTCACATGACTCAAGCAACCACCATAAGTTACCACCATACTTCACACCTCGTGCTTAGTCACATGACTCAAGCAACCACCATAAGTTACCACCATACTTCACACATCGCGCTTAGTCACATGACTCAAGCAACCACCATAAGTTACCACCATACTTCACACATCACGCTTAGTCACATGACTCAAGCAACCACCATAAGTTACCACCATACTTCACACCTCGTGCTTAGTCACATGACTCAAGCAACCACCATAAGTTACCACCATACTTCACACATCGCGCTTAGTCACATGACTCAAGCAACCACCATAAGTTACCACCATACTTCACACCTCGTGCTTAGTCACATGACTCAAGCAACCACCATAAGTTACCACCATACTTCACACATCGCGCTTAGTCACATGACTCAAGCAACCACCATAAGTTACCACCATACTTCACACATCGCGCTTAGTCACATGACTCAAGCAACCACCATAAGTTACCACCATACTTCACACCTTGTGCTTAGTCACATGACTCAAGCAACCACGATAAGTTACCACCATACTTCACACATCGTGCTTAGTCACATGACTCAAGCAACCACCATACGTTACCACCATACTTCACACCTCGTGCTTAGTCACATGACTCAAGCAACCACCATAAGTTACCACCATACTTCACACCTCGTGCTTAGTCACATGACTCAAGCAACCACCATAAGTTGCCACCATACTTCACACATCGTGCTTAATCACATAACTCAAGCAGCCACCATAAGTTACCACCATACTTCACACCTCGTGCTTAGTCACATGACTCAAGCAACCACCATAAGTTACCACCATACTTTACACATCGCGCTTAGTCACATGACTCAAGCAACCACCATAAGTTACCACCATACTTCACACATCGCGCTTAGTCACATGACTCAAGCAACCACCATAAGTTACCACCATACTTCACACCTCGTGCTTAGTCACATGACTCAAGCAACCACCATAAGTTACCACCATACTTCACACATCGCGCTTAGTCACATGACTCAAGCAACCACCATAAGTTACCACCATACTTCACACCTCGTGCTTAGTCACATGACTCAAGCAACCACCATAAGTTACCACCATACTTCACACCTTGTGCTTAGTCACATGACTCAAGCAACCACCATAAGTTACCACCATACTTCACACATCGCGCTTAGTCACATGACTCAAGCAACCACCAAAAGTTACCAATGTACTTAACACCAAGTGCTTGTTTCTTGGTTCTATTAGATTTACAGCTGGCGCATCATTTCCATTAGTCCACGGAAATTCCATTTCTCCATACAGCCGATAGGTATTGTTATTGGTTTGTGTTGGATGGGAGATGGCTTTAGACACTGGTTTGGGAGCTTTTAGTGCCGAACAGGGCTTCAGAGAGATAATTTGTTGCACCCTCAACTGATTATAATCAGTAATAATGGTGCTACCATTTTAATGTTGGTATGTGATAACTTTGCACTTTATATTGTATTGTTGTACATTTGGCAAAGCAACAAAAAAATATGTTTGGAAAAAACAAAACAAAAAAAAAAAGTGCTTGGCCACATGACTCACACCAAGTGCTTGGTCACATGACTCACACCAAGTGCTTGGTCACATGACTCGCACCAAGTGCTTGGTCACATGACTCAAGCAACCACCATAAGTGACCACCCTACTTTACACCAAGTGCTTGGTCATGGGACTCAAGTAACCACCATAAGTTACCAACGTACTTCACACCAAGTGCTTGGTCACATGACTCAAGCAACCACCATAATTTATCACCATACTTCGCACCAAGTGCTTGGTCACATGACTCAAGTAACCACCATAATTTATCACCATACTTCGCACCAAGTGCTTGGTCAGATGACTTAAGTAACCACCATAATTTATCACCATACTTCACACCAAGTGCTTGGTCACATGACTCAAGCAACCACCATAGGTTACCACCATAGTTCACATTAAGTGCTTGGCCACATAACTCAAGCAGCCACCATAAGTTGCCACCAGACTTCACACCAACTGCTTGGTTACATGACTCAAGCAACCACCATAAGTTGCCACCAAAATCCTCACACTTCAGTGGGAGGCATTCAATAACATTGTCCTTCCACTTTAGCATAAGACCTTACCCCCCCAATAAGTATAAGCCTGATACAAAGCACTATAAAATTTAATAAATAATTATAATAAAAAATGTGGGAGCTGCTCCAAAGTTCAGAACTCTTCCACATTAAGTAAATGTAAGTGAGGTAACCAATTGTGATTGGAAGAGCACTTTTGGAGGGATAATTGGATCACCCAATCACAGGTGAGCACCACTTCTCAGCTACGACAATAGCTTCTCCTGAAGTATCTAGCGGCAATAGCATCTTCTTGAAGGTGAGGAGAATCTTCAACCTGAAATACAAAAAAGGAGCAGCCAGAAAAAATAGCACAAGACCTAATCACACTAAATTATATACAGCATTCTTACGTGTACTGCTGTCCTATGTCGGATTGCAGTCCCTCCAAAAGATACCATTAAACGTAAGCTGTCCATACACGCATCCATTTTTGTGACTGATTTCTGACCCATTCAATCACTTTGATCGAATCTGCCAGTCATCTTTTGCTCCAACATATTCTATCGATTCACTTTTGATCAATTGTGTGCAGTTTGCCAATCAAAAGTCCAATTGACATGCTAGAAAATCTCTATACATGTGTGGAGGGTAAGAGTGGTGAGGGATGGATGGCCCATGGTGTGGCACTGTATCGAGTAGTACAATGCTTTTGGTTTGGTCTGCTCTCAGAAGCCATTTTCTGCAAGAAAAGTGTGTTATAGATGTAATTTCTTATCAGTGAGGTTCACACTGTAGTTTGACTTAGTTCTGACCCAGACAGGAACTGCCACTTACATACCTGATGTTTAACTCTTTCAGGCCGAGAAAGAAAAAAAGGAACACAGCATAGGTATTTGTGTGCTTGGCATTGTACATACACATGTCTATCTTATCATGTCACATGTCACCTCGGGTATCCTTTAAGAGTATCTTGAATACATATCTATAGCAGCTCAGCTGTACTCTGCTGGAACTTTTGATTTTTACAGAGGTGAAACAAGAAAGCAAGCATGATGACCGTACGGACAACAAACAGTAGAAACTGGAGTCCCTCTGTAACTGTCTGCCTTATTTCATTTTATTAGTTTTTATCCTTTTTTTTGTCTTCTGTATCTTTCTGGCGGTGAATTTGTCATCACCGGGAGTCTCTTCTTCTAAATCAAAACACCTGAACATTTATATTCATCAGTCTTAATGAAATGTCAACTTTCAACAAGCGCTGCTTTGTCTTCCTTTTCTGCAGCGACGGGCTGACAAGAGCGCAGCGAGGCCTGTGCCGAGGATAATCTCTGTGTTATCATGTCATGTTCCAAACCAATGGCAAGGGAGATAAGAAGGGAACTCATATATTTATTAGCCTTCAAAGCTCTTCCATTGATCCCAGAAACAAGATGTCTTTGGACACTGTCCTTATAGAAAAACACCATGAATGTCTCATTCATTCTTATGAAATAATAATCGCACTGGTGGTCCGTGTCAGACATCCTCTTTGAAGGTCATTTTTTTTTACTGTTAATCTTGGAATGAGATGCTCATTACATAACACGCAATTGTTATTTTTTCTTAATCCTTTTATTTAGTAGACATTAGACATGAAACCTTTGTTTAGTAGCCAGTTGATTTATTTATTACAGCTATTTATAGTATTATTTACACAGTGGAGCGGCCGTTCCTTAAAGGCCATGTGTCTTTTTTAAAGTATTTTTATTTTATTTATTAGAATTCTACTAAAATGATTTTTAATAGGAATATATAAAACATTGGGAATAAAATATTGGCGTGTGTTTGTTGCTTCGACCTTCTGGTTTGAGTGTCAATTTTTTTACAGCACAAAAATGGTCTTGTTTAACTGTTGCGTGGTAAGGATTAACTTAAAGTGAACCGAGCACCATTTTTAGCATCCAGGGTATCTCAATAGCACATTAAACATGCATGATAACGATGTGGCTTATTATTAAAAAATAACAATTTTACCTCTTCTTTTTACATTTAAAAGTTTAGCAGAGGCTTTTATTATCCTATTCCTCCTACTTCCGAGGCCTGCCCGACCGCCGAAATTTCAGGCAGAAAAGGACTGCAGTAATTACTGTACACATTAGCAGATAATAAACAAAAGCTTTCATCAGCAATGGGGGTGGAGATATCGGTCACTATGCTTCAAAGAGTTTACAGAAACCACAGATGCTATCTTCACACCTTTCCCTGGAAGGACGTGATCTATTTAAAATGGAATATAACCCTGCATTTCAACTTTGCTCTAAAACATTATTTACAGTATATTATATGCAACCAGCATTTTTTTTTTTACTAGACCAGCATTGGAAGGGTTACACAGAGCTTTAAAGTTCCTGGAGAGAACTGCAGACGCATCCGAAGCTTACGTAGATACATTTTGTTTACATAAATGTATCTAAGTGTTGAATGTGACTCACTCTCTCTGACTGAGAAGGAGCTGGAGGACAGCCAAAGAGTGTGTAACATTTATCACTTGTTACATTCTATTCAGTTAAATGTATCTATCTGAACTTCTGCATATCTCTCCACGGAACTTTAAACCTCTGTGTTTAACCCTTCCAATGCTGGTCTAGTAAAAAAAAATGCTGGTTGCATATAATATGCTGTAAATAATGTATTAGAGCAAAGTTGAAATGCAGGGTTATATTCCGCTTTAATCACGTGTAGTGTATGTTCCATTCAGTATGTTGGATGTACTACTAGGCCGCTAAGGCAAAGAGTAGCGGAACACTACCTGGGGTAAGGGTGGCTTACCACTAATGTTTCTAATGTCGCCAAACACTTCAGGGATGTACATGGTGGGAATCTGACTGGTTTTCAATTCCAGGGCATAGAGAGAGTTTTTCCATCCAAACGGGGTTGGGATCTTTACAGGTGTCTACTTAGGAGGGACGCTATGTGGATATTTAAATTGGACACCAAAGCCCCTCGAGGCCTTAATGCTAGGTGGGATGTGAGTCTCACCACACAGTGACATTTTTTATGCCTCTACTGGCTCATGATGATGTGTGTCCCTTTTATCCATTGTTTGTGTTACTGCCTTACTCTTTTTTTATCTCATTTATGAGAACAATTTTGACATTTTTTATCATTCTGTTTTTTATTATTGTGTATAGTAATACATTTTGTTGCATTGTTTTAACATTTTATGCACTTTTCAGAATTGACCTGTACCCTGGCTCTGCCTTCCTGGGTGAGACCGCCTTCATGGGGGTGGGCAGCAGGTGGAGCTATGGGTTGGGTGTGTACTAATATGTCAAAGGTTTTCCATGTGAACTCAGCTATGATTAAGGACCAGTAGGTCCGAAACATGTCAGCTTGAGATTCAATGTTTTAATACAGGATATGTCCTAACAATAAAGAGGATTCGTGGTGAATTGGTGCGGACCTTTCTTCTGTTGGTATAAAACACTTTCCTTGCAAAAAATAGCTTATGAGAGCAGGAAAGAGATCATTATTTTTTTATTTCATTTATATAGTGCCGATATCTTCCGCAGCGCTGTACATTGTACAAAACAAATAATGGGGAACAAATATACATAGGAAATACAAGACACTGTACAGTCATTACATTGAATAGTAGAAATACAAATACATACATAGTTGATGTGTAGTTGGTACATGTGCATATGATAAAATTACAGCAGTATGAGAAACACTAGGAGGAGGTCCCTGCCCTTGCGAGCTTACAATCTAGAGCAGGGATGGGCAAACTACGGCCCGCGGACCTCCTCAATCCGGCCCCCCGAAGCCCGCGAAAGCCTGCAGCATGTTCATTTTTTTTTTTCTTAACTAAATTTCCCCTCGGAGTCTGCAGCGTGTTGTACGCACTCCACCGGCCGGTCTGCCTATCCAATCAGGCAGGGGGACTGAGGCGGCCGGCCGTGGCGTGCCCTGGTGCGTGGCTCCGTAACGCTGCTTGACTCCGCCCCTCGCCTAAAGCCCTTGCCACAAGCCTGCTCTGCACTGCCCGCCTGTTGGAGCGAGCGAGCCGAGCTTCAGCGTCCTGTGTGCTGGGGCCTGGGGGACCTGCCTGGGGCTGCGGCTGGGCTGCCTCTAGGAGACATCACGCCGTCGCCACCTGCCTGGCTGCTGCTGTGGAGGAGGAGTAAGAGACAGGTCCTGAGAGGAGGTCGGGTCCACCGGTCCAGGTCGCCAGAGGAGATTACAGAAATAGGTATTTGCCTGCCTGCCATTTGACAATGTGCTACCATTAAGATTGCATTTGTGGGGAAATGTGCTGCCATTAAGATTGCATTTGTGGGGAAATGTGTTGCCATTAAGATTGCATTTGTGGGAAAAGTGCTGCCATTAAGATTGCATTTGTGGGGATATGTGCTGCCATTAAGATTGCATTTGTGGGGAAATCTGCTGCCATTAAGATTGCATTTGTGGGGAAATCTGCTGCCATTAAGATTGCATTTGTGGGGAAATCTGCTGCCATTAAGATTGCATTTGTGGGGAAATGTGCTGCCATTAAGATTGCATTTGTGGGGAAATGTGCTGCCATTAAGGTTGCATTTGTGGGGAAATGTGCTGCCATTAAGATTACATTTATGGGGAAATCTGCTGCCATTAAGATTGCATTTGTGGGGAAATCTGCTGCCATTAAGATTGCATTTGTGGGGAAATGTGCTGCCAATAAGATTGCATTTGTGGGGAAGTGTGCTGCCAATAAGATTGCATTTGTGGGGAAGTGTACTGCCAATAAGATTGCATTTGTGGGGAAGTGTGTTGCCAATAAGATTGCATTTGTGGGGAAGTGTGCTGCCAATAAGATTGCATTTGTGGGGAAGTGTGCTGCCAATAAGATTGCATTTGTGGGGAACTGTGCTGCCAATAAGATTGCATTTGTGGGGAAGTGTGCTGCCAATAAGATTGCATTTGTGGGGAAGTGTGCTGCCAATAAGATTGCATTTGTGGGGAAGTGTGCTGCCAATAAGATTGCATTTGTGGAGAAGTGTGCTGACATTAACATTGCATTTGTGGGGAAGTGTACTGCCAATAAGATTGCATTTGTGGGGAAGTGTGTTGCCAATAAGATTGCATTTGTGGGGAAGTGTGCTGCCAATAAGATTGCATTTGTGGGGAAGTGTGCTGCCATTAAGATTGCATTTGTGGGGAAATGTGCTGCCATTAAGATTGCATTTGTGGGGAAGTGTGCTGCCAATAAGATTGCATTTGTGGGGAAGTGTGCTGCCAATAAGATTGCATTTGTGGGGAAGTGTGCTGCCAATAAGATTGCATTTGTGGGGAAATGTGCTGCCAATAAGATTGCATTTGTGGGGAAATGTGTTGCCAATAAGATTGCATTTGTGGGGAAGTGTGCTGCCAATAAGATTGCATTTGTGGGGAAGTGTACTGCCAATAAGATTGCATTTGTGGGGAAATGTGCTGCCAATAAGATTGCATTTGTGGGGAAGTGTACTGCCAATAAGATTGCATTTGTGGGGAAGTGTGTTGCCTGCCAATCTCATTGCATGGCCACACCCTTTCCTGCTATGTCACCGCCCACATCTGGGCATGGCCACGTCCAGTTTTTTTTGCTGCGGCGCGCTTAGCCCATTTTCAAATCTCAATGTGACCCTTGACTTAAAAAGTTTGCCCACCCTTGATCTAGAGGGTAGTGCGGAGGAAACAATAGGGAAGGAAGCACAAGGGTTAGTAGGTAAGCCAGTGTCCCTTCAGTGCTGCCTATAGCAAATTATAGGCTTGTCTGAACAGGTGTGGTTTCAGAGTACGTTTGAAAACACACCTGTTAAGATAAAGAAATAAAAACGGTCAATAGTTCATAGATTTTAGCTTTGCCATACTTCAATGAATGTGTCGTTGAGCAAAAACAACAGCACAGTAAAAACTTTAAAAAGTAGATTTAAATATAAAATAAAATTGTGGAATATCTTAAAAAGTCATTTTTAGGAGAAGGAGGATAGATACAATTGTTTATTTCATAAGTTTATTTTCACCTCGGGTGTCCTTTAAGCCAAACTGGCCCTGGTTATTCCTTTGCACAAGGGCCCTGTGTGGTCTCTGAGCAAAGGGTGAGGTATAAATGGGATAAGCTGAAATCTGTAACAGCTAATGTAACAACACTAAAGTATGCACAAAACACGACTGTAACAAGCCTCCAACGAAAACAGAGCACCTTCGTCCAACTTGTTATTAATTTGCAAGCCGTTTGGGAGGAAGTAACATTTCAGAATGGAGACGGAATGTTTTGTCATGTAACATTCTACAGTAGATTACAACTTTAAATTATTCATTCAGTTTTTCCTCCATAAATTATAATTGTGCTATGGCCAAATCCAGAGCAGATGTTTGCTCATCAGCAAATATGGTAAAACACTTGGTGAAATATTTAGAAGGGATTGCTGTACGTCTATTGAACCTGCTAGCCTAGCTGTCAACACAGTCTCTGGATTTCCATGGTGATGTATATGTAAGAACACTACACTAGCTGTCTCCTTTCCACAAGACGACGATTGTTTCCAGTGGGGGTAAAGAACTGCAGATTTGTTGAAATGATCTAAAAGGAGAAAAAAAAAAGAGAAAAAGAAAAAGTCCCAGCCACGCTAGCTTGTTTTAAAGGTATCAACAAAAAGAAGGATATAGGGAGCACAGAGCTGGTGTAGTAATAAAGTATGAAAATTTATTGCAACTTCTTATGGCCTATAGACAAATAAAGAAACAGACAAACATGTACCCTCCCTTAAAAACAATCCCTGGAGCAACTATGGGGCTATAGCAACTGCGTGAGACCGGAGTGCACTCCTATATAGTCCTTTAGCATGCAAATATATACTTTGTCTTTTTCTTCAGGCCCAACATTGACTTTAAATCCAGGTGCAAACCAGGTACCGTCACCGGCAATAACACTTCCAATCAGCCCGTATTGCCATTCATATCATTATACACCTCTGCAACGGGGTTGCATACGCATCTCATTACTGACACTGCAAACGTGTCAAACCTCCACTCCCCGCAGATGAACCACAACTTATTGCCCGATCAGCTCCCAAGATTAACAGCAGCCATTCATGAAAACCTGCCGTAGATATATCTCACCACACCGGTATGTCGGTCGTCATCGGGGCAGCCTGCGGCGCTGTGCGGCGCTGTGAGGGTTCCTTGTGGTGTCAAACGTAGTACGGGGGGAGGAAGAGATGCGGAGGTACGGGTGATCCAAGCCGGGACGCACTTCCGGATAGCGCTGTGTGTCACGTGACGCGTTTCGTCACGACCCACGTGACTTCTTCAGACGTGACGTAGGTAGGGGTGTGCTTCCTTTTATGGCTTCAAAGTCCTATTCTTTGGCTTGAGCCAATCATATGTAAGTTAAAACAGTCCGTTTACTGCCATCTGCTGGCCATGTCGGCTATATGCACCTGAAAAATGGTGACAGGGCTGTTTTTCTGCGTTTGTAAGGCATTAATGTCCGCCTACTTGCGTTTTTTTACAAAAAAGATTTTATATTCAAGTCCCTATTGAGGCCTTTTGGATATAGACTCTCACACTTGTATATCCACATTCTTTTCTCAGGAGTTGAGTGTCATAGTCCCCGCGACGTGGGCTAATATTTAGTTTGTATATGCCCATAAAACGTAGACCAGATACATCAGCATTATGGGTGGTTTTAAAGTGCAGAGCCAGGGGATTCAGTTTCTTTTTATCCACATTGGTACTTTTAATATTAGAAATATGTTCACCAATCCTAGTATTTAGAGGTCTATATGTTTTCCCAATATAAATTAAGTTACATGGACACGTAATCTGATAAATAACCCGAGGGGTATTGCATGAAATATAGTCATTAACATAGAAGGATTTTGATCCATCAAAATTGGGGAACTGACTACTCTTATGGACATATCGACACATATCACAGTCTAAACATTTATGCATACCTTTTTTAGACGTTTTACATTTAGGGGGACCACCCCATCCAAATTCACTTCTAACTAGAAGGTCATTTAGATTATTGCTCCTCTTAGCAGCCATATGTGGGTAGTCACCCACTATTTTTGCCGTGATTGGATCCCTTTTTAGGAGGTGCCAGTGTCTCTGTAAAATGTCTTTTATCTCCATGTAATGAGCACTGTATGGGGTCACGACTCGTGACACACATTTAGTTGAACTTCCAATTCTAGGATGAGATGGGGGTATCATCGACTGTTCCTCTGTTCTTTTTAAGAGATCCCCCCTATTTCTGGCGAGAGCTCTTTTGTATGCAGTAATAATAATCCTGTTTGGGTATCCCCTTGACAGCAGCCTAGCCCTCAATTCACCCGCCTCTCTTTCAAAATCACTTATATTACTACAGTTTCTGCGCAATCGCAGAAACTGCCCGGTGGGCACAGCCCATTTTTGGGCGGGTAAATGGGAGCTACACGCCGACAAGAGGGTATTACCCGCAGTGGGTTTTCTATACGTGCAGGTCTCTAGGGAGGTCCCTATCTTTTTAATCATCAGGTCAAGGAAGGAGATTTCTCTGGTATCATATGTATAGGTAAGGAAGATGTTCCTATCGTTCAAGTTGAGTTCTGCCACAAATTCTTTTAATTCAAGGTCGTTTCCTTTCCAGAGGAGGAGGATGTCGGAGGAGGAGGATGTCGTCATCGACATCCTCCTCCTCTGGAAAGGAAACGACCTTGAATTAAAAGAATTTGTGGCAGAACTCAACTTGAACGATAGGAACATCTTCCTTACCTATACATATGATACCAGAGAAATCTCCTTCCTTGACCTGATGATTAAAAAGATAGGGACCTCCCTAGAGACCTGCACGTATAGAAAACCCACTGCGGGTAATACCCTCTTGTCGGTGTGTAGCTCCCATTTACCCGCCCAAAAATGGGCTGTGCCCACCGGGCAGTTTCTGCGATTGCCCAGAAACTGTAGTAATATAAGTGATTTTGAAAGAGAGGCGGGTGAATTGAGGGCTAGGCTGCTGTCAAGGGGATACCCAAACAGGATTATTATTACTGCATACAAAAGAGCTCTCGCCAGAAATAGGGGGGATCTCTTAAAAAGAACAGAGGAACAGTCGATGATACCCCCATCTCATCCTAGAATTGGAAGTTCAACTAAATGTGTGTCACGAGTCGTGACCCCATACAGTGCTCATTACATGGAGATAAAAGACATTTTACAGAGACACTGGCACCTCCTAAAAAGGGATCCAATCACGGCAAAAATAGTGGGTGACTACCCACATATGGCTGCTAAGAGGAGCAATAATCTAAATGACCTTCTAGTTAGAAGTGAATTTGGATGGGGTGGTCCCCCTAAATGTAAAACGTCTAAAAAAGGTATGCATAAATGTTTAGACTGTGATATGTGTCGATATGTCCATAAGAGTAGTCAGTTCCCCAATTTTGATGGATCAAAATCCTTCTATGTTAATGACTATATTTCATGCAATACCCCTCGGGTTATTTATCAGATTACGTGTCCATGTAACTTAATTTATATTGGGAAAACATATAGACCTCTAAATACTAGGATTGGTGAACATATTTCTAATATTAAAAGTACCAATGTGGATAAAAAGAAACTGAATCCCCTGGCTCTGCACTTTAAAACCACCCATAATGCTGATGTATCTGGTCTACGTTTTATGGGCATATACAAACTAAATATTAGCCCACGTCGCGGGGACTATGACACTCAACTCCTGAGAAAAGAATCGATGTGGATATACAAGTGTGAGAGTCTATATCCAAAAGGCCTCAATAGGGACTTGAATATAAAATCTTTTTTGTAAAAAAACGCAAGTAGGCGGACATTAATGCCTTACAAACGCGGAAAAACAGCCCTGTCACCATTTTTCAGGTGCATATAGCCGACATGGCCAGCAGATGGCAGTAAACGGACTGTTTTAACTTACATATGATTGGCTCAAGCCAAAGAATAGGACTTTGAAGCCATAAAAGGAAGCACACCCCTACCTACGTCACGTCTGAAGAAGTCACGTGGGTCGTGACGAAACGCGTCACGTGACACACAGCGCTATCCGGAAGTGCGTCCCGGCTTGGATCACCCGTACCTCCGCATCTCTTCCTCCCCCCGCACTACGTTTGACACCACAAGGAACCCTCACAGCGCCGCACAGCGCCGCAGGCTGCCCCGATGACGACCGACATACCGGTGTGGTGAGATATATCTACGGCAGGTTTTCATGAATGGCTGCTGTTAATCTTGGGAGCTGATCGGGCAATAAGTTGTGGTTCATCTGCGGGGAGCGGAGGTTTGACACGTTTGCAGTGTCAGTAATGAGATGCGTATGCAACCCCGTTGCAGAGGTGTATAATGATATGAATGGCAATACGGGCTGATTGGAAGTGTTATTGCCGGTGACGGTACCTGGTTTGCACCTGGATTTAAAGTCAATGTTGGGCCTGAAGAAAAAGACAAAGTATATATATGCATGCTAAAGGACTATATAGGAGTGCACTCCGGTCTCACGCAGTCGCTATAGCCCCATAGTTGCTCCAGGGATTGTTTTTAAGGGAGGGTACATGTTTGTCTGTTTCTTTGTTTGTCTATAGGCCATAAGAAGTTGCAATAAATTTTCATACTTTATTACTACACCAGCTCTGTGCTCCCTATATCCTTCTTTTTGTTGATACTTAATGCATGGGTGAGACGAGCCAACTTGAGGTGATATCCCGTACCTCCATTTTTTGCTTGTTTTAAAGGTAGTCTGTGTCTTTTTAAAGGATAAACGTACGTTTGAATCTTTCATCGGGTGTTAAAACATCCTGGGATTTAGCAATGTAATTATTTTGTATTAATATTTTTTTTTTTGCTTCTAAACAGAAAGGAGACGACAGAAGAGTCCGGTTATATACATCAGCTGCAGGCCTGAAGCACGTCTAGTATCACACATCCTCTACCTGCAGCCAGGTTCTTCCTCTACATGCAGCCAGTTTCCTCCTTTACCTGCAGCCAGGTTCTTGTTCTATCCACAGCCAGGTTCCTCCTCTACCTGCAGCCAGGTTCTTGCTTTATCCACAGCTAGGTTCCTCCTCTACCTGCAGCCAGTTTCCTCCTTTACCTGCAGCCAGGTTCTTGCTCTATCCACAGCCAGGTTCCTCCTCTACCTGCAGCCAGGTTCTTGCTTTATAATATCCACAGCCAGGTTCCTCCTCTACCTGCAGCCAGGCCCCTCTTCTACCTGCAGAATGATTCCTCCTCTACCTGCAGTCAGGCCCCTTCTCTACCTGCAGCCATGTTCCTGCTCTACCTGCAGCCAGGTTCCTTTTCTACCTGCAGCCAGGTGCTTCCTCTACCTGCAGCCAGGTTCTTCCTCTACCCACAGACTGATTACTCCTCTACCAGCAACCAGGTTCCTTTTCTACCTGCAGCCAGGTTCTTCCTCTACCCACAGACTGATTCCTCCTCTACCTGCAGTCAGGCCCCTCCTCTACCTGCAGCCATGTTCCTCCTCTACCTTCAGCCAGGTTCTTTCTCTACCTGCAGCCAGGTTCTTCCTCTACCCACAGACTGATTACTTCTATACCTGCAGCCAGGTTCCTTTTCTACCTGCAGCCAGGTTCTTCCTCTACCTGCAGCCAGGTTCCTCCTCTACCTGCAGCCAGGTTCTTCCTCTACCCACAGACTGATTACTCCTCTACCAGCAGCCAGGGCCCTCCTCTACCTGCATCCAGGTTCCTTCTCTACCTGCAGACTGATTCCTCCTCTACCTGCAGCCAGGTTCCTCCTCTACCTGCAGACAGGTCCTTCCTCTACCTGCAGTCAGGTTCTTCCTCTACCTGCAGCCAGGTTCTTCCTCTACCTGCAGACTGGTTCCTCCTCTACCTGTAGACAGGTCCTTCCTCTACCTGCAGACTGATTCCTCCTCTACCTGCAGCCAGGTTCTTCCTCTACCCACAGACTGATTACTCCTCTACCTGCAGCCAAGTGCCTCCTCTACCTGCAGACAGGTCCTTCCTCTACCTGTAGACTGATTCCTCATCTACCTGCAGACTGATCCCTCCTCTACCTGCAGTCAGGTTCCTCCTCTACCTGCAGCCATGTTCCTCCTCTACCTGCAGCCAGGTTCCTCATCTACCTACAGCCAGGTTCCTCCACTAATTGCAGCTTAATTACCCCTCTGTCTGCAGCCAAGTTCCCATTCTGCCTGCAGCCTAATGTCTCCTCTACCTGCAGCCAGGTTCCTCTTCTACCCAATGCCAGGGCCCTCCTCTGTCTGCAGCCAGAGTCCCCCTGTACCTGCAGCCGGGGTCCCCCTGTACCTGCAGCCAGAGTCCCCCTGTACCTGCAGCCAGAGCCCCCTGTACCTGCAGCCAGAGTCCCCCTGTACCTGCAGCCAGAGCCCCCTGTACCTGCAGCCAGAGTCCCCCTGTACCTGCAGCCAGGTTCCTCTTCTACCTACAGCCAAGTTCTTCCTCTACCTGCAGCCAGGTTCTTGCTCTATCCACAGCCAGGTTCTTCCTCTACCTGCAGCCAGGTTCCTCTTCTACCTACAGCCAAGTTCTTCCTCTACCTGCAGCCAGTTTCCCCCAATAACTTTAGCCAGGTTCCTCCTTCATCTGCAGCCACATGGGATTGTAGACCACACTTGTTGAAAACTTACATTAATATTAATGAAGAACACATACTCCAGACTGCGCTTTAAAGGCCGTGGCCCTCTTTATTGGTTTTAACTCTTTAGCTATGAGGTCCGTAACTTTATTCAAATTAAACTTTATTAAAACATTTACCCTTTGAAAATAACATAACTCCTTTTTCTTTTGATCTACCACCACCACGGTTCGGACCAAATATAAACATAGCAACTTCCATTCGGACCCCAACATGACCGGGTTTCATCTTCGTTGCTTGTCTTCAACCAATAAAGATTTGACCACGACGAAATCTCTTGTTCATCAGGGAGTGGTGGGTGGGGAGCTTGTCCCAGCTGTGCTAGAAATAAAGGCAGCTATACAGCGAGCATGGGCTACTTATATACACCTTACTTACTTCCTGATTTGCTCCTGCAACATTGTTATACCCCAGCACCACCTCGGCAGAACAGGCGCCTTCACCTGTGCCGACCAATCCCCTTCCTAGCTACACATTTCTCCCTATCAACTCGTCCTAGAGTAGTCTGACCAATCAGACTGCACATTACCTCAGAGAGGGAAATTGAATCCTTTCATGATAAAGAACAATCTAACCGCACAGGTTGCCACATTCCCATGTAGGGCCAATTTTCTGTAATGTGGCCCTCTTCGTTCTTTCTCTACCTGCAGCCTGATTACTCCTCTCCCTGCCGCCAGCGTCCCCTTCTACCTTCAGCCAGGTTCCTCCTTTACCTGCAGCATCATTCCTACTGCATTTGTAATCAGGGGAATTGTGACATGATATGGTGTTATGGGGCATACCTCCCAACATTTGCTCATCAGAAAGCGGGACACTTAGGCCACACCCTAACCACACCCCCAACACAGCCCCTAGTCACGCCCACCATTTTTAAAAAAATTAATATTAATCCCTAAAAGTAAATAAACAATGTGGGGAGGAGGGTGGGTGTCCGTAGGTGGGGAGGAGACGAAAACAATATGGGGGGGGAGACACTGGGGGCACATTAGAAGTAAGGGAGGGAGGAATATAATGGCGGCCACCCATCCTACATCGGCGCGGCTCATTTTTCCCCCCTCTCTGCCCAGCGGCCGGGACACAAGGGGGGGGGGCAGCGCGGGATAGTGGCCCCCCCCCAAAATCAGGACAGTTCCGCAGGATTCGGGACGGTTGGGGGCCTGTATGGGGGTTTGTGGGGGATCGTGGCCAGGCAAGTTAAGGAGAGCATTTACAACTGTGGTGACTCCACTTGTTATGGGTCATGGTGGCAACACAAAATATAGAGGATGTTATTGTGGCTGCACTTGTGGTATGTTTCATGGTGATCTGAGCCTCTGGTGTTGAGGATCACTTCGGCAAGAGAGAGAGAGAAAGCGATTCCATCAAAGCTTTGCTGGGAGCCCCAGTGATCTGTAGTTACTCCCGGGATGAGATCCCATTCTCAAGTATTTCCGTTATTCCCTCTAAGGCTGTATGGAAAATACACAAACAGGAGATACACATCATATGTGAAGCTTGTGCAATAACCAACTTTCACAAAACATTTAACGGTTCACATAGGAGAACAAAAAAAACAAAAACATACTGCGATCAATGCAGCAATCAGCGATGTTTTGAGAACTCCGGCCAAACCTGAATGGCTGCGCGGTGGAAACATACCAAAAAGTGCAAAGGGATTACAAAAGACACCTGATAATTAACTCCAAATCAAAACAACATCTGGTTAACCGGTTCCTGATCCTTGTATAATGCTCAGCTTACATACGCTGTAATATTCTGGCATGCACACTCCAAATCTCTGGCAACCGGGAGAGAAAAATGCATACAGTTAACAACTGGCCTACCCGCTCCAGCTCTTGTGGAAATGGAGAGAAATGGGGGAGATGGAGTTCTCTTTATATTTCTGTATCCTGAAGAAATCTCTGTCTCAAAATGTATGTCAGATCCTATTCTTTAAAATGTAAAAGACATCTGTCAAAAACCTGAGCGGTTCTTGCCTTTTTCATGATTGCTAACTCAGTAAAGGACCAGCCCTTAAAGCTTTGCCATCATATAAATCCGGCATAGTGGGGTCTGAACCCTCTATAGCAGTAATTATAGATTGACGGTATACCTTGAAATGAATCAGAGCGCTCAGTATATGATTTTATATAAAAAATTGTATTTGCTTATCATACAGCATTTACTGTATACAAAATACGAACAGTTCCAAGTAGTGTTTCCTTCTAACAGTATTCCATCTCATCATGGCCTTTATAGCCATTAGCCAAGCGATCATCAATATTCCAAGCACATTCAAAAAAAGAATATAACAGTTGTGTTATGCAGAATAAGATCAAAAGTAGTCTCATCTGTATCAATAGCTGTGTATCTACTAGCTGTGTAAAACTTGTAGTAATCTTCTTAACGAAGTAGCATAAAAAATAGCTTCCAAAAAATTTCTTGCTAACATTTTAACAGAACTTAATGCTGAAAAATTAATAAAGTAAATCACCAGAATATTAAGCATATTACCCTTTCTCTGTCATCTCTTCAGCATCTAGAACCACGTGTGGGAAGGTAGCTTCTGCCTCATGTGTCTTCTCAGGAGATTGGTAGGCTTGTGCAAACAATGAGCTTTTTAGCTCCTACTTTTATAGTGATTGGATGCAATATGGCTGCCTAATCTAGAATTTCACAAAAAAAAATATAAAATATAAAATACATACATATAAAATGTACATTTCTCTTTTGAGTAAAATGCACTATAAAATATTTTTTTCCTATGTCGCTGTCACTAACATTAAGTCGTGAAAATTGGACAGATCTGTCATGTTTTGGATCAGTCCATCTCCCCATGGGGAATTCTTGGTATTAAATGTATTTCTTACAAAAGCACTCCCTGTATAGAAGCAATACAAAGATGTTAGCCAGCTTTCTTTCTCCGCACAATTTTGGCAGTTGGACTGAAAAACTGTAGTTCAGTAAGTGCTGTTGTAAATTAAAAAAAAATAACTGAGAGTCCCTCATGAGGAGATGGACTATTCCAAAACCTGACAGATGTTTCCACTACCCACTTTATGGGACTGGGACATAGAAAAAAGTACTTTATAGGGCATTTTACTCTGGGAGAAATGTACACTTTGAATGTAAAATACGTAGCTTAATTTTTATACAGTATTTTATTTTTTTTGCGATAGATGCCCTTTCAATAAATGATTTACCTGAAGTCAAAGACCGATTTATTAACCTGTTTGATACGTTTCCAGGATTTTTGCACATCTGTCCTCAACCAGCAAAAGAAGCTGAATTATCCACATTTTGTAGGAAAATGGCCAAATATCTGTTTCCAGATTCCAACAAACCAGACACAGAGTCTGTATGCCTGTTTCCAAAACGCTTTTAGAGCAGCTGAATGGTAGTGTCTTTCATTAACTCCTCTAACCTTGGGGGCTGACCTCTTTTTTCTCTATTTTGGGTTAAGGGCCCGTTCAGATCACAAATGCGGATGGCCATGCGTGCGGAAACGCGTGCGGACCGCAACGCGTACGAATGCACGCCATCCGCGTTTGTGTGCGTTGCGTGGCTGATCCCATCACTGAAAAGTCAATGGGACAGCCACGCGTTTTTACAAAAAATGCGTGCAGCATGCGTTCCCGGACCGCACAGGTCCGGAACGCATGCAGTGTGAACATCAGACAGTGCACTCTATGCACTGTCTGATGTCATGCGTGTCGGCCTCCTGCACGCGTTTCCAAAACGCGGCTGGAAACGCGTGCAGTGTGAACGGGCCCTAAGGGAGGTTCATCCCCTTTCTGAAAGGTGGTATCTAATCAAAAGGCTTATATTCTATGTAATAGTCTATGTAATATAAGCTTAGGTGTCAGGAAGGTGAGGCAATCCCAGCACTAGTGGGCGGAGGATCCTGGCAGTCCACTCTGAGAAAGGTCATGTGTCCTATATAAGGGAGTATAGAGAGCATTTTAGGGATGAGGGCAGGGGCGCAACTAGACTTTATAGGGTCCCCCTGCAAAAATGATAGCATGGAGCCCCTTTGTCCCCGAATCGCACAGGATTGGAAGCTGGCGAATGGCAGCAGAGAGTGATCTGCTGTGAAGCAGCCTCTGGTAGCAGGAAATAATTACATACATTCTTGCACATGGTTTTAGTGAGTGAATGGGAGGTTTCTTTG